>NC_084629.1:2773438-2855938 GCF_033978795.1 Nerophis ophidion
ATTTTTTCTCTAAATTTGTCTTTCTGAAAGTTATAAGAAGCAAAGTAAAAATATAAATTAATTTATTTAAACAAGTGAAGACCAAGTCTTTCAAATATTTTCTTGGATTTTCAATTTCTAATTGAGTTTTGTCTCTCTTAGAATTAAAAATGTCGAGCAAAGCGATACCAGCTTGCTAGTAAATAAATACAATTTTAAAAATAGAGGTCTTTAGCGTTCTGTACAACATGTCGTCACGTTCTCTTTTCCTCCATATAAACAGCGTGCTGACCAAGTCACATAATATATGCGGCTTTCACACACACATATGCGAATGACACGCATACTTGGTCAACAGCCATACAGGTCACACTGAGGGTGGCCGTATAAACAACTTTAACATTGTTAAAAAATATGCGCCACACTGTGAACCCACACCAAACAAGAATGGCAGAACACATTTCAGCAGAACACCCACACCGTAACACAACATAAACACAACAGAACAAATACCCAGAACCCCTTGCAGCTCTAACTCTTCCGGAACGCTACAACATACACCCCACGCTACCACCAAACCACCACCCACCTCATTTTTTTTTCTTAATTTTCAAACTTTTTAGCCTGTGGAAAAAGTTCATGTTGATTTTTACCTCAGAAGGCTGCAAATAGAAAAGAGGCATTATTATTTTTTTATTACATTTTATTTAATATACCACTGATGTTTTTTTATTTGTTTTTTGAAAGTTGATTTTGCACTATTACGTTATATAAGCTCTGCCTGTTCCATGGGAGGAAGCCGGAGTACCCGGAGGGAACCCACGCAGTCACAGAGGAGAACATGCAAACTCCACACAGAAAGATCCCGAGCCCGGGATTGAACCCAGGATTACTCAGGACCTTTGTATTGTGAGGCAGATGCACTAACCCAGGGGTCGGGAACCTTTTTGGCTGAGAGAGTCAAAAAGCCAAATATTTTAAAATATATTTCCATAAGAGCCATATAACATTTTTTTTTTAACACTGAACACAACTAAACACGTGCATTTGTAAGTAAGACCAACATTTGTAGAGTATAATAGGTCTGTTGTTATTCTGAAGGTAACTGTGGAGGGGGCGTGGCCTGCGGGCCTGCAGCGACAGGTGCGTAGACGGCCCACCTGGGCCTTTTTATCTAATCACCTGTCGCTCTGTTATAAGCAGCAGCCAGGAGGAGAGACTGGGTTGGGGCTGGAAATACTATTGCTCGAAATTTATTGAAAAATAAAACAAAATTTTAACACTGAAAAAGGCTCTCATGTCGGTGCTTGGGGGTCTGAAGAACCCCCCAGGTGGGCAAGCCCCACACTAACCAATAATAAATAAATAACTTCTTACCGTTAACGCAACTTCTTGAACAAGTGTGGTAGAAAACGGATAAATTGATTAAAAATGCATGAAAATGTTTGATATTTTGAACATTTAACACTGTGAGTACAAGTGGAATTATTCATTACTTATCGTGTTAAGCAACGTCAGCTCAGATTTATCCGAGAGCCAGATGCAGTCATCAAAAGAGCCACATCTGACTCTAGAGCCATAGGTTCCCTACCCCTGCACTAACCCCTGTTCCACCGTGCTGCCCTATTTAAGCCTTGCTTGTTCAATATTCATTGCAAAACTTGTTTGGGTCCCTATTAAAAGGTTAATTTGTTCAACTTTGGCCCGTGGGTCTCTTCAGTTTTACATTTTGGCCCCATTTTTCCCCTCTTCAATAATACTGCACAAACAGATTGACATGTCATGTAAAAAAAAACAAAAAACGGACATCATACATTCCACTCCGGTAATAATAATACTAATTAACGCTGCAAGCAGCATTGGTCAGGTCCGCCTTTGGCCGCTGCGAAGCCCTGGTCTAAGTCAGACCTACATAGAGGTCTTTGTTTCATGTCTCTACGACATTCCTAACAGAAGTTACAAGCAGTTTTGTCGGGGTTTTTTCCTAGGGGGCGCTGGAGCACAATTTTGACTTTTGGGATTTGGTTTTTTATTAGATGTCACTTTTTGCCAGTCCTGATGTGTGTGTAAAATTTGGTGAGGTTTGAAGCATGTTAAGGGGGTCAAATTACAGATCAGCGTTTCTGGATGTTGCTGATAAATGGCTTTCGCTTTGAATAGTAAAGCTTTAACTTGCACTTTGAAGCATGTGAAGGGGGTCAAATTACATTTTAAAGAGGCAAAAATGACATTTTTTAGGAAACTTTGCACAGGGGTTCTTTGAAGGCGCGTAAAATCCAAACCGGAGCACTAATCAAAACTTTGTTGGATAGTTTTAATCAAAAGGGTTCAATCTCTCTCCTGTGCGAGTTTCAAGCCAAAACGACAAACGCACTCGGAGGAGTTTACGTTTGAAAAAGGTGACGGGTTTTTACAAAACTTTTATTTTGAAGGGGTAATTTTTAACTTCCTGTTGATTTTTGCCGAAGGATGTCAATTATCTAAATGTAGGTCTAAGTGAGACCTACATAGAATTTCATGTCTTTCCGGCATTCCTACTGGAAGTTACAAGCCATTTTGTTTGTGTTTTCTTCCTTGGAGCAGTTTTTGCTGTGTTTTATAAAAAAATTGCGCTAGAGCGCATTATTTTGATTTTTGGGTTTGTTTTTTTCATTAGATCGCAATGTTTGCCAGTCCAGATGTGTGTGCCAAGTTTGGTGAGTTTTGAAGCATTTTAAGGGAGTCAAATTACAGCGCAAAGAGGCAAAAATTACATTTTTTAGGAGACTTTGCACAGGGGTTCTTTGAAGGCGCGTAAAATCAAAACCTGAGAACTTATCAAAAGTCTGTTCTACACTTTTAATTAGAAGGGTTTAATCTCTCTCCTGTGCGAGTTTGAAGCCAAAACAACAAACGCACTCAGAGGAGATAATGTTTGAAGAAAGGTGACCGGTTTTTACAAAACTTTTGTTTTGAAGGGGGGATTGCAAACTTCCTGTCGATTTTTGTTGGGGGTTGTCAATCTATGAAATGTAGGTCTAAGCGAAACCTACATAGAGGTTTTTGTTTCATGTCTCTCCGACATTCTTACCGGAAGTTACAAGCAATTTTGTCTGTGTTTTCTTCCTAGGAGCAGTTTTTTCAGCGTTTTATTCAAAAATAGCGCTGGAGCGCAATTTTGAGTTTTGGGGTTTGGTTTTTTCATTAGATTGCAATATTCGCCAGTCCTTGTGTGTGCGCCAAGTTTGGTGACTTTTGAAGCATTTTAAAGGGGTCAAATTACAGCGCAAAGAGGCAAAAATTGCATTTTTTGTGAAAACTTTATTTTGAAGGGGTTTTTTGCCAACTTCCTGTAGATTTTTGCTGAAAGAAGTGAGTGTATGAACATTAGGTCCAAGTCAGACCTACATAGGAGTCTTTTGTTTCATGTCGCTATGACATTCCTAACAGAAGTTACATGCAGTTTTGTCGGTAATTTTTTCCTAGGGGGCGCTAGAGCGCAATTTTCATTTTGGGGGATTGCTTGCTTAATATGTTGGGAAAGTTTGCTATACCGACGTGTGTGTCAAATCTGGTGAGTTTTGAAGCATGTTAAGGGGGTCAAATTACAGCGCAAAGAGGCAAAAATTGCATTTTTTGCGAAAACTTTATTTTGAAGGGGGTTTTTGCCAACTTCCTGTAGATTTTTGCTGAAAGAAGTGAGTGTATGAAAATTGGGTCTAAGTCAGACCTACATAGGAGTTTTTGTTTCATGTCGCTATGACATTCCTAACAGAAGTTACATGCAGTTTTGTCTGTAATTTTTTCCTAGGGGGCGCTAGAGCGCAATTTTCCTTTTGGGAGATTGGTTGCTTGATCTGTTGGGAAGGTTTGCTATACCGACGTGTGCGTCAAATTTGGTGAGTTTTGAAGCATGTTAAGGGGGTCAAATTATAGCGCAAAGAGGCAAAAATTGCATTTTTTGCGAAAACTTTATTTTGAAGGGGTTTTTGCCAACTTCCTGTAGATTTTTGCTGAAAGAAGTGAGTGTATGAAAATTGGGTCTAAGTCAGACATACATAGGAGTTTTTTGTTTCATGTCGCTATGGCATTCCTAATAGAAGTTACATGCAGTTTTGTCTGTATTTTTTTCCTAGGGGGCGCTAGAGCGCAACTTTAATTTTGGGGGATTGGTTGCTTGATATGTTGGGAAGGTTTGCTATACCGACGTGTGTGTCAAATTTGGTGAGTTTTGAAGCATGTTAAGGGGGTCAAATTACAGCGCAAAGAGGCAAAAATTGCATTTTTTGCGAAAACTTTATTTTGAAGGGGTTTTTTGCCAACTTCCTGTAGATTTTTGCTGAAAGAAGTGAGTGTATGAAAATTGGGTCTAAGTCAGACCTACATAGGAGTTTTTTGTTTCGTGTCGCTATGACATTCCTAACAGAAGTTACATGCAGTTTTGTCGGTAATTTTTTCCTAGGGGGCGCTAGAGCGCAATTTTCATTTTGGCGGATTGGTTGCTTAATATGTTGGGAAGGTTTGCTATACTGACGTGTGTGTCAAATTTGGTGAGTTTTGAAGCATGTTAAGGGGGTCAAATTACAGCGCAAAGAGGCAAAAATTGCATTTTTTGCGAAAACTTTATTTTGAAGGGGGTTTTTGCCTACTTCCTGTAGATTTTTGCTCAAAGAAGTGAGTGTATGAAAATTGGGTCTAAGTCAGACCTACATAGGAGTTTTTGTTTCATGTCGCTATGACATTCCTAACAGAAGTTACATGCAGTTTTGTCTGTAATTTTTTCCTAGGGGGCGCTAGAGCGCAATTTTCCTTTTGGGAGATTGGTTACTTGATATGTTGGGAAGGTTTGCTATACCGACGTGTGCGTCAAATTTGGTGAGTTTTGAAGCATGTTAAGGGGGTCAAATTATAGCGCAAAGAGGCAAAAATTGCATTTTTTGCGAAAACTTTATTTTGAAGGGGGTTTTTGCCTACTTCCTGTAGATTTTTGCTCAAAGAAGTGAGTGTATGAAAATTGGGTCTAAGTCAGACCTACATAGGAGTTTTTGTTTCATGTCGCTATGACATTCCTAACAGAAGTTACATGCAGTTTTGTCTGTAATTTTTTCCTAGGGGGCGCTAGAGCGCAATTTTCCTTTTGGGAGATTGGTTGCTTGATATGTTGGGAAGGTTTGCTATACCGACGTGTGCGTCAAATTTGGTGAGTTTTGAAGCATGTTAAGGGGGTCAAATTATAGCGCAAAGAGGCAAAAATTGCATTTTTTGCGAAAACTTTATTTTGAAGGGGTTTTTTGCCAACTTCCTGTAGATTTTTGCTGAAAGAAGTGAGTGTATGAAAATTGGGTCTAAGTCAGACCTACATAGGAGTTTTTTGTTTCATGTCGCTATGACATTCCTAACAGAGGTTACATGCAGTTTTGTCGGTAATTTTTTCCTAGGGGGGCGCTAGAGCGCAATTTTCATTTTGGCGGATTGGTTGCTTGATATGTTGGGAAGGTTTGCTATACCGACGTGTGTGTCAAATTTGGTGAGTTTTGAAGCATGTTAAGGGGGTCAAATTACAGCGCAAAGAGGCAAAAATTGCATTTTTTGCGAAAACTTTATTTTGAAGGGGGTTTTTGCCTACTTCCTGTAGATTTTTGCTCAAAGAAGTGAGTGTATGAAAATTGGGTCTAAGTCAGACCTACATAGGAGTTTTTGTTTCATGTCGCTATGACATTCCTAACAGAAGTTACATGCAGTTTTGTCTGTAATTTTTTCCTAGGGGGCGCTAGAGCGCAATTTTCATTTTGGGAGATTGGTTGCTTGATATGTTGGGAAGGTTTGCTATACCGACGTGTGTGTCAAATCTGGTGAGTTTTGAAGCATGTTAAGGGGGTCAAATTACAGCGCAAAGAGGCAAAAATTGCATTTTTTGCGAAAACTTTATTTTGAAGGGGTTTTTGCCAACTTCCTGTAGATTTTTGCTGAAAGAAGTGAGTGTATGAACATTAGGTCTAAGTCAGACCTACATAGGAGTCTTTTGTTTCATGTCGCTATGACATTCCTAACAGAAGTTACATGCAGTTTTGTCTGTAATTTTTTCCTAGGGGGCGCTAGAGCGCAATTTTCATTTTGGGGGATTGGTTGCTTAATATGTTGGGAAAGTTTGCTATACCGACGTGTGTGTCAAATTTGGTGAGTTTTGAAGCATGTTAAGGGGGTCAAATTACAGCGCAAAGAGGCAAAATTGCATTTTTTGCGAAAACTTTATTTTGAAGGGGTTTTTGCCGACTTCCTGTAGATTTTTGCTGAAAGAAGTGAGTGTATGAAAATTGGGTCTAAGTCAGACCTACATAGGAGTTTTTGTTTCATGTCGCTATGACATTCCTAACAGAAGTTACATGCAGTTTTGTCTGTAATTTTTTTCCTAGGGGGGCGCTAGAGCGCAATTTTCATTTTGGGGGATTAGTTGCTTGATCTGTTGGGAAGGTTTGCTATACCGACGTGTGCGTCAAATTTGGTGAGTTTTGAAGCATGTTAAGGGGGTCAAATTACAGCGCGTAGGTGCGGAATAATAATAAAACACAGCAGTTTCAATAGGGTCCTTGGCCCATGGCAAAGGACTCCACAGGAGTTTTAATAAAACACAGCAAAAACTGCTCCAAGGAAGAAAACACAAACATAATTGCTTGTAACTTCCAGTAGGAATGCCGGAAAGACATGAAACAAAAACTTCTATGTAGGTCTCACTTAGACCTACATTTAGATGATTGACATCCTTTGGCAAAAATCAACAGGAAGTTAAAAATTACCCCTTCAAAATAAAAGTTTTGTAAAACTGTGGAGTCCTTTGCCATGAGCCTGCGGACCCTAATAAAAAGAGACGGTACTGTAGCAACGGAAATCTTCAAAATAAGACGTATGGACCACATTATTGAATGAAATGCTCCAGCTCCTGTTTGTGGCCCGCGGGCATCCAGCGTGGTTATTTGCTGCGAGTATAACAGAGTTGTGTGCCTTCATGACAGCATCAGGCAGGGGCTCACTGGTGGATGCCTGGCTCCACTTTTAAGTGGATCTCATGAAATGCACAGCAGTCATACCATTACAGAAACAAAATAAGGCGTGTTTGGCATGAATTGGATTTTCCCTGCCGAAACAAAGCTATTAGTCACTGCCTGTCACTTTCTTGACTGCCTTGAGCTTCATGTTTCTTACATGCAGTAAGTTCCCGCTCGCCGTCCTTTGCTGGAAACAACTCGATAGCCATATATGGTCGTGGTCAAAAGTTTACATACGCTATCACAGTTGGTACAAAATGCGGCTGCTAGACTTTTGACAAGAACAAGAAAGTTTGATCACATTACGCCTGTACTGTATATACCTTTATATACATATATACATACATATATACCTATACTGTATATACCTTTATATACATATATACATACATATATACCTATACTGTATATACCTTTATATACATATATACATACATATATACCTATACTGTATATACCTTTATATACATATATACATACATATATACCTATACTGTATATACCTTTATATACATATATACATACATATATACCTATACTGTATATACCTTTATATACATATATACATACATATATACCTATACTGGCTCACCAGCACTGGCTTCCTGTGCACTTTAAGGTTTTACTACTTACGTATAAAATACTACACGGTCTAGCTCCATTCTATCTTGCCGATTGTATTGTACCATATGTCCCGGCAAGAAATCTGCGTTCAAAGGACTCCGGCTTATTAGTGATTCCCAAAGCCCAAAAAAAGTCTGCGGGCTATAGGGCGTTTTCCGTTCGGGCTCCAGTACTCTGGAATGCCCTCCCGGTAACAGTTCGAGATGCTACCTCAGTAGAAGCATTTAAGTCTCACCTTAAAACTCATTTGTAAACTCTAGCCTTTAAATAGATCTCCTTTTTAGACCAGTTGATCTGCCGCTTCTTTTCTTTTTCTCCTCTGTCCCCCTCTCCCTTGTGGAGGGGGTCCGGTCCGATGACCATGGATGAAGTAAGGGCTGTCCAGAGTCGAGACCCAGGATGGACCGCTCGTCGGGACCCAGGATGGACCGCTCGCCTGTGTATCGGTTGGGGACATCTCTACGATACCGATCCGACTCCGCTTGGGATGGTTTCCTGTGGACGGGACTCTCGCTGCTGTCTTGGATCCGCTTGAACTGAACTCTCGCGGCTGTGTTGGAGCCTCTATGGATTGAACTTTCACAGTATCATGTTAGACCCGCTCGACATCCATTGCTTTCGGTCCCCTAGAGGGGGGGGGGGTTGCCCACATCTGAGGTCCTCTCCAAGGTTTCTCATAGTCAGCATTGTCACTGGCGTCCTACTGGATGTGAATTCTCCCTGCCCACTGGGTGTGAGTTTTCCTTGCCCTTTTGTGGGTTCTTCCGAGGATGTTGTAGTCGTAATGATTTGTGCAGTCCTTTGAGACATTTGTGATTTGGGGCTATATAAATAAACATTGATTGATTGATTAAGTGTTGTACAAATGTTTTGAATTACATTTTTCTCAAAGATTATATTTCTCCTGTTGAGAAGAATTGTTGTATATTCTTGGGTAGCAAGTTATAGTTTGCTTTGTGTATAATTTTAGCTGTTTGCAAATTCACCAAGTCGTGGAATTTCAATATCTTTGATTCAATAAATAAAGGGTTTGTATGTTCTCTATATCCAACATTATGTATTATTCTAACTGATCTTTTTTGTAACGGTTATTTCTCCATATTCCTACACAACAACTCAGATTTGGTAACACTAGTGAGCAGTACGAAGTGATTTTTGGTCTAGAACATGTTTTGCTTTTTCATTATCGACGTGTTTCTTGCTACTATATGTTGTATATTTTTTACAAGAGATTTCCAGTTCATTTTGTCATCAACGATTATACCTCGAAATTTGACTTTAAGGTTTTACTACTTACGTATAAAATACTACACGGTCTAGCTCCATCCTATCTTGCCGATTGTATTGTACCATATGTCCCGGCAAGAAATCTGCCTTCAAAGGACTCCGGCTTATTAGTGATTCCCAAAGCCCAAAAAAAGTCTGCGGGCTATAGAGCGTTTTCCGTTCGGGCTCCAGTACTCTGGAATGCCCTCCCGGTAACAGTTCGAGATGCCACCTCAGTAGAAGCATTTAAGTCTCACCTTAAAACTCATTTGTATACTCTAGCCTTTAAATAGACTCCCTTTTTAGACCAGTTGATCTGCCGCTTCTTTTCTTTTTCTCCTATGTCCCACTCTCCCTTGTGGAGGGGGTCCGGTCCGATCCGGTGGCCATGTACTGCTCGCCTGTGTATCGGCTGGGGACATCTCTGCGCTGCTGATCCGCCTCCGCTTGGGATGGTTTCCTGCTGGCTCCGCTGTGAACGGGACTCTCGCTGCTGTGATGGATCCGCTTTGGACTGGACTCTCGCGACTGTGTTGGATCCATTGTGGATTGAACTTTCACAGTATCATGTTAGACCCGCTCGACATCCATTGCTTTCCTCCTCTCCAAGGTTCTCATAGTCATCATTGTCACCGACGTCCCACTGGGTGTGAGTTTCCCTTGCCCTTATGTGGGCCTACCGAGGATGTCGTAGTGGTTTGTGCAGCCCTTTGAGACACTAGTGATTTAGGGCTATATAAGTAAACATTGATTGATTGATTGATTGTAAAGAACATGATGTCATGGCTGTCTGGAGTTTCCGATCATTTCTGCAACTCTTATTGTTTTTTGATAGAGTGATCAGAGCACATACTTCAGGGGTCGGGAACCTTTTTGGCTGAGAGAGCCAAATATTTTACAATTTATTTCCCTAAGAGCCATATAGTATTTTTTTTAACACTAAACACAATTAAACGCGTTCATTTTTAAGTAAGACCGACATTTCCAGAGTAAAATAGGTTTCTTATTCTTTGTAATAACATTGTTATTCTTTGGGACGGCGTGGCGCAGTGGGAGAGTGGCTGTGCGCAACCCGAGGGTCCCTGGTTCAAATCCCACCTAGTACCAACCTTGTCACGTCCGTTGTGTCCTGAGCAAGACACTTCCCCCTTGCTCCTGATGGGTGCTGGTTAGCGCCTTGCATGGCAGCTCCCTCCATCAGTGTGTGAATGTGTGTGTGAATGGGTAAATGTGGAAGTAGTGTCAAAGCGCTTTGAGTACCTTGAAGGTAGAAAAGCGCTATACAAGTACAACCCATTTATTTAAGCAAACTGTCTAGGAGGCGTGGCCTGCAGCAAAAGCGGGATGTTGCCAGGACCGGCCTCGAAATCAGCGACAGGTGCGTGCGTAGCAGGCCCACCTGGGCCTTTTTATCTAATCACCTGTCGCTCTGTTATAAGCAGCAGCCAGGAGGAGGGACAGGGTTGGGGCTGGAGCCAGAGCGCGAGTGAGGACGAAAGAGAAAAATACAATTGCTGGAAAGCAACTGAGAGACTAATTGAAAAAAACAACAACAATATTTTACCCTGAAACAGACTTGGTGGTCTGAAGAACCCCCAGGAGGGCAAGCCCAACACTAACCAATGATAAATGAATTACTTTTTACCATTAACGCAACTTCTCGAACATAAAAATGCATGAGCATGTTTTATATTTTGAATGTTATTTTTAACACTATGATTGCAAGTGGAATTATTCATTATTTATCCTGTTAAGTAATGTCAGCTCAGATTTATCCGAGAGCCGGATGCAGTCATCAAAAAAACCACATATGGCTCTAGAGCCATAGGTTCCCTACCCCTGACATACTTGTTGGTCACAAAAAAACAAACATTCATGAAGTTTGGTTCTTTTATGAATTTATTATGGGTCGACTGAAAAGATGATGGGTCAAAAGTATACGAACAGCAACGTTAAAGTCCTACTGAAAGCCACTACTACCGACCACGCAGTCTGATGGTTTATATATCAATGATTAAATATTAACATTGCAACACATGCCAATACGGCCTGTTTAGTTTACTTAATTGGAATTTTAAATTACCCGCAAATTATCCTGCTGAAAACGTCTTGTAGCGGACATTTTGGTCAAGCACCGATCCCAATCGCATAATTCCACAGTATTCTGGACATCCGTGTTGCTGACTCTTTTGCAATGTGTTCAATGAATACTGGAGACGTCAAAGAAGAAAGCTGTAGGTGGGAAGCGGTGTATTGCGGCCGCCTTTAGTCACACAAACACAACCGGTGTTTCTTTGTTTACATTCCCGAAAGATGACGTTGAAGCTTTACTATGGAACAGAGTGGTCAAGCAAACATGTTTCTCGGTGAGAAAATGGTGGTAATAAGTCGGCTCTTACCGTAGACATGAGCGGAGAGCTTGCGTCGTTCCTCCTGCAGATACTCTTGCTTCCTCCCACCGACCGCCCCCGACCGTTGGATACTTCCACCGTGGAGAAAGAAGGGAAAAAAACAAATCTCAGCCCGGCCCGACCGGCTGCCTTCGCCTCCACAAGAAACCTGGCTTATAACAATAATAATTTTCCAACTCATATGGAAACGGGGTTTGTAAAAAAAAAAACATGCAGACTTATTCCAGACAAAAGAAATAACTCAACCGCCAGCCTTCATTCCCCATGTGTAAAACGTGTTTAGTTCTTTAATTCTACAGTTTGTGACCTGGTCGTGGTCGTCACTGCACATGAGAGGAATTAGAAAAAGAAGAAAAAAAAAGCCTCTGTGTCACAGCAGCCCAGCTTCCTCTAGCATGGCAGCATTTGTCATTGCCAAAACAGCAGAGTTTAATTAAGTGTTGTGAGCAGCCTAGTGAGAAACACACTTGAAATTAAAACCTCCCAACACGCCGCTATTGGTTCTGTACCTTCTTGGGCAATCAGCGGGGGTACACGGCATACATTTCTATCTCTCGGGGGGGCAGCTGCTGTACCTCCAGCCACTCATAAACGTCTCGCCTCCCCGAGAGCAACATTTCATTAAAAAAAACCCAGTTTGGAAACAGCAAGTCAATAAAAGTCATAATTAACGCCCCTTTTTAATTGAACATATTATTTACTCCTTATTTACAGGTATGCTAATATATCGGAAATCGCTCAAAGTATCGTCTTCTTGGAGGCAATAACATGTTTAAGGTATTACAAGCTATTATTAGCGTTGCCAGACGTATGGTTATTCTCAAAGCTGGCGTGGGGTCGATTCCCGCTCATTATCCGCGCAGCGGCCCCTGAGGGATACAGTACTCTATTGAGGGCTGGAAAGATAGATACAGTACCAGAAGTGCATTACGGTTTCATAAGTAGATACATGAGGTCTATCAGAGTTAAAGTGATATTGTATTAACCACAGTTTCCTTTTAATGGTATTATTTTATTTAATATATTTGACCTTGAGCAATGGAAAAGCTACACAAAGTACACAGAACAATAATTATGATGAACATTTGGAATCTTTTTTTTATCATTTTTTAAAATTGTTTAGGCAAAGATTATTAATTAATTAGTTAATTAATTAATTATTTTTATTTATTTATTTTGTTTTATTTTATTTTTATTTATTGTAATCGCGCGATTAACTTCTGTTTGACCTTGAGCAATGGAAAAGCTACACAAAGTACACGGAACAATAATTATAATGAACATTTTAAATCTTTTTTTATATTTTTTTTATTTTTTAGGTAAAGATTATTAATTAATTCATTCATTCATTCATTAATGTGTTAAATAATTAATTAATGTATTTATTTTTATATATGTATTTATTTATTTGTATGTATTTATTTATTTATTTATTTATGTATTTTATGTATTTATTTAATTTTAATTTTTTTAATCGCGCAATTAACTTCTGTTTGACCTTGAGCAATGGAAAAGCTACACACAAAGTACACAGAACAATAATTATAATGAACATTTAGAATCTTTTTTTAATTATTTTTTTAGTTAAATATTATTAATTAATTAATTAATTGATTGATTAATTAATTAAATAATTTATTTATTTATGTATTAATATATATTTATTTTATTTGTATTGTTTTGATGTATTTATTTATTTATGTATTTATCTATTTACGTTGGGGGATTTCTCCTGATTCTCGGAACCTTTTGATGATATTATGGAGCGTAGATGTTGAAATCCCTAAATTTCTTGCAATGTCACTTTGAGAAAGGTTGTTCTTAAACTGTTTGACTATTTGCTCACGCAGTTGTGGACAAAGGGGTGTACCTCGCCCCATCCTTTCTTGTGAAAGACTGAGCATTTTCTGAGAAGCTGTTTTTATACCCAATCATGGCACCCACCTGTTCCCAATTAGCCTGCACACCTGTGGGATGTTCCAAATAAGTGTTTGATGAGAATTCCTCAACTTTATCAGTATTTATTGCCACCTTTCCCAACTTCTTTTGTCAAGTGTTTGTCAGGTTGGGTTGGTGACGAACCCCAAGATGCAGAGAAGGCGGCAGGGATTATGCGGGAAAAAATTATTTAATCTTCAAAAATAACGAAAATAACACAATCCAGGAGCTAGGTAAAGCCTAAAATGAAAACAGGAACCATCAAACAGAAAAAAACTGGAAACAGCTAATGGCTACAAAGAAAACACGAACAAAAGAGCTAGGAGAGAGCAAACTACAAATAGCTAACAAGAACAGCTTACCGCTACACGACATCGATAAAGACAAGTAGTAATAATAATAATAATAATAATAATGGATTAGATTTATATCGCGCTTTTCTATTGTTAGATACTCAAAGCGCTCACAGAGAAGTTGGAAGCCATCATTCATTCACACGATGGTGGTGGTAAGCTACATCTGTAGCCACAGCTGCCCTGGGGTAGACTGACGGGATCATTCATTCATCATTCATTCACCAGTGTGAGCGGCACCGGGGGCAAAGGGTGAAGTGTCCTGCCCAAGGACACAACGGCAGCGATTTGGATGTCAATAGGTGGGAAGCGAACCTGCAACCCTCAGGTTTCTTTCACGTCCGCTCTACCCACTACGCCATGCCGCCCCTAGTAGCACGATGAGGTAGTAGCTGTAACGATATCGACAATGACAGGTAGTAGTGACATCAACACAACAATAATCCAGCACTGACTGGAGAAAAAAGCAGGTCTAAATAGTGGCTGGCTGATTGACACCAGGTGTGGCCAGGTGCCAATCAGCCACAGATGAGGGGACACAGCACTCAGGTAGACAAACAGGAAACAGAACCAAAATAAGAGTGCTGACAGGAAACAAAGACAAATGCAGAGGAAAAACTAAGACATAGACCAGGGGTCGGGAACCTTTTTGGCTGAGAGAGCCAAAAACCCAAATATTTTTAAAATTGATTTCCGTAAGAGCCATATAATATTTCTTTCAACACTGAACACAACTAAACACGTGCATTTTTAAAGTAAGATCAACATTTCTAGAGTATTATAGATCTCTTATTCTTTGTAATAACATTGTTATTTTGAAGCTAACTGTGGAGGGGGGCGTGGCATGCGGGCCTGCAGCGAAGCGGGGTGTTCCAGGACCGTAGATGGCCCACCTGGGCCTTGTTATCTAATCACCTGTCGCTCTGTTGTACGCAGCAGCCAGGAAGAGAGACGGGGTTGG
Source organism: Nerophis ophidion (assembly GCF_033978795.1). Taxonomy (NCBI): domain Eukaryota; kingdom Metazoa; phylum Chordata; class Actinopteri; order Syngnathiformes; family Syngnathidae; genus Nerophis; species Nerophis ophidion. The sequence continues at coordinate 2,787,993 of NC_084629.1, forward strand.
GGCTGGAGCCAGAGCGCGAGCGAGAAGGAAAGAGAAAAAGACAATTGCTGGAAAGCCACTGAGAGTCTTATTTAAAAAAAAAACAATATTCAAACCCTGAAACAGGCTCTCATGTCGGTGCTTGGGGGTCTGAAAAACCCCCAGGAGGGCAAGTCCTACACTAACCAATAATAAATAAATTACTTATTACCCTTAATGCAACTTCTTGAACAAGTGCGGTAGAAAAAAGGATGGATGGATTCAAATGCATGAGCATGTTTTATATTTTGACCGTTATTTTTAACACTGTGATTACAATTGGAATTATTCATTACTTATCGTGTTAAGCAATGTCAGCTCAGATTTATCCGAGAGCCAGATCTGGCTCTAGAGCCATAGGTTCCCTACCCCTGACAGGGACCAAACTTTCAGGTACAAATCAGACTGTGTTGCTGGCATCAAATTCTCAATCAATCAATCAATCAATGATTACTTATATAGCCCTAAATCACTAGTGTCTCAAAGGGCTGCACAAACCACTACGACATCCTCGGTAGGCCCACATAAGGGCAAGGAAAACTCACACCCAGTGGGACGTCGGTGACAATGATGACTATGAGAACCTTGGAGAGGAGGAAAGCAATGGATGTCGAGCGGGTCTAACATGATACTGTGAAAGTTCAATCCACAATGGATCCAACACAGTTGTGAGAGTCCAGTCCAAAGCGGATCCAACACAGCAGCGAGAGTCCCGTTCACAGCGGAGCCAGCAGGAAACCATCCCAAGCGGAGGCGGATCAGCAGCGCAGAGATGTCCCCAGCCGAAACACAGGCAAGCAGTACATGGCCACCGGATCGGACCGGACCCATTATGATCGACGGTATCGAAAGCAGCGCTAAGATGGAGGAGCAGCAACATAGATGACGAATCAGAATCCATCGTTAGCAATAGATCATTAGTCATTTTTGCGAGGGCTGTTTCCGTGGAGTGATTTGCCCTGAAACCGGATTGAAAGGTTTCACATAGATTGTTAGACGCTAAGTGTTCATTTAACTGCTCCGCAACAATTTTTTCGAGGATTTTTGAAATAAAGTTAATAATTATTTGCAAAAAAAAATTAAAAATGTTTATGAGTTTGAACATCAAAAATGTTGTCTTTGTAGCATATTCAACTGAATATGGGTTGAAAAGGATTTGCAAATCATTGTATTCTGTTTATATTTACATCTAAATAAATAAATGATAAATGGGTTGTACTTGTATAGCGCTTTTCTACCTTCAAGGTACTCAAAGCGCTTTGACACTACTTCCACATTCACACACACATTCACACACTGATGGAGGGAGCTGCCATGCAAGGAGCCAACCAGCACCCATCAGGAGCAAGGGTGAAGTGTCTTGCTCAGGACACAACGGACGTGATGAGGTTGGTACTAGGTGGGATTTGAACCAGGGACCCTCGGGTTGCGCACGGCCACTCTTCCACTGCGCCACGCCGTCCCCGCTGTGTAGTGTAACGTCTAACAGCATGTGCAATATAGCGTCAATTAGCTTGTGCGTTATAGCATCTAACAGCGTGTGCAGTGTAACATGTAACAGCGTGTGCAATATACCGTCAAATAACTTGTGCGATATAGCATGTAACAGCATGTGCAGTGTAACATTTAACAGTGTGTGCAATATAGCGTCAAATAGCTTTTGCAATATAGCATCTAACAGCATGTGCAGAGTAACATCTAACAGCGTGCGCAATATACCGTCAAATAACTTGTGCAATATAGCGTCTAACAGTGTGTGCAGTGTAACATCTAACAGCGTGTGCAATATAGCGTCAAATAGCTTGTGCAATTTAGCGTCTAACAGGGGTCACCAAAAATTCTGATTATTCAGCTTATTAGCTGGTAAAATCAGGCCTTCACAATAAAAGCAGGCAAATTAAATTACATGGTTATACAATCTGAATACCTGAATTTTTTAAATGTTCCATTTTTTTCAGAAAATCTCCCATCGTTTTTCATTCTAGGGTTGACAGGAATATTTTGATCACATGATGTTTTGGATTGCATCGAGCTAAATCACATTTGAAGTGTAAAACGTGTTTTGTCTCACACATCTAACACATTGTATTCCGTTGATATTTACATCTAACACAATTCCCCCAACTCATATGGAAACGGGGTTTGTAGAAAACATGACTTTTAGAACGAGACGGAACCTGCAACGAAAAAGCTCACCGACGGCACAAACATTGAAAGGGGTTCAAACCAGCCTTAAAACAAAGGTGGAAGTGGAGTCTCCATCGTGTTTTATGACATTTCCTCGCACCCCAAACCCACCCCCCTCGATTCCGCCGCTCGTACATCTGACTGATCCGACAGCTATTACAAGTTCTAGGTTTATTAATGAGAGCGCGCAGAGCCGAGGCGCACAATGGGAGCGCTGTAATTCCGGGCCGCGATTGTCACGGTAACGCTGTTGACTGATCCGCACAACAGCTGGCTGAGAGGACCTCGGAGCAGCAGCCTTGTAAAGCCGAGAGGAGGCCTTGACTCGCCCTTCTTAGCGGGCTTGTTCGTACCGGATCGGGCCACCTATACAAGGCGCTAAATTGGATGAAACATCTTGAGTTTGGAGTGTTTGAACTCGTACGACCTCCGGCATAGTTGGCGGCCGTTGGAAAACTTACTTTCAATCGGTACGTCCTCCAAAGAGGTTGGGTTTGCAAGTTAATATGTGTGGCTTTGACCGATTTGTCCTCTGTTGTGTTATGAAAATACTATTATTGGTTCTTAGTATGCATTTATTATTTAAAAAAAAGTCAAAAATAAACGGCAAAAACATAATTTACACAATGTTCATTATTACATTTGACAACTGAAGTCCAGATTGCTGGATGTATTTCCCTCTTAGTCGCATTAAAGCTCCGTCTACACTAAGCAGGATAACCCCATAAAACAAATATTTATTTCACCTAAGCCCCGTTTCAGCCACACGTTTCAGACACATTTTTACACCGGTGTAATTCTCAAATTCTCCAGCAATTAGCTTTGTATGGACTCATTGATCCTTTACAAACTGAGTTCGGAGAGAAAGTGACGCAAGAAAAAAAAGAAGAAGAAGAACAACACGAAGAAGAAGGAGACGAAGAAGACGAACAAAAAGAAGACGAAGGAGAAGGAGAAGAAATCAAAGAAGTAGAAGTAGAAGAAAAAGAAGGAGACGAGGAGGACGAACAAAAAGAAGATGAAGGAGAAGAAGAAGAAATCGAAGGAGTAGAAGTAGAAGAAAAAGAAAAAGAAGAACGAGTGGGAGAAGAAAAAGAAGAAGAAGAAGAAAAAGAAGAAGAAGGAGTAGGAGGATAAGAAAAAAAGGAGAGGAAGAAGAAGAAAAAGAAGAAGAAGAAGGAGAGGAAAAAGAAGAAAAGAGAAAGGATGAAGAGGAAGATAAAGAAGACAAAGTAAAAGGAGAAGAAGAAGAAGACCAAGGAGAAGGAGGATAAGAAGAAAAAGAAGGGGAGGAAAAAGATAGAAAAAGAAGACAAAGAAAAAGAAGACAAAGAAGAAGAAGGAGAAGAAGAAGAAGAAGAAGAAGAAAAAGAAGAAGAAGGAGTAGGAGGAGAAGAAAAAGAAGAAGAAGAAGAAGGAGGGGAAAAAGAAGAAAAGAGAAAGGAAGAAGAGGAAGATAAAGAAGACAAAGGAAAAGGAGAAGAAGAAGACCAAGGAGAAGGAGGATAAGAAGAAAAAGAAGGAGAGGAAAAAGACAAAGAAAAAGAAGACAAAGAAAAAGAAGACAAAGAAGAAGAAGGAGAAGAAGAAGAAGAAGAAGAAGGAGGGGAAAAAGAAGAAAAGAGAAAGGAAGAAGAGGAAGATAAAGAAGACAAAGGAAAAGGAGAAGAAGAAGAAGACCAAGGAGAAGGAGGATAAGAAGAAAAAGAAGGAGAGGAAAAAGACAAAGAAAAAGAAGACAAAGAAAAAGAAGACCAAGAAGAAGAAGGAGAAGAAGAAGAAGAAGAAGAAGAAGAAGAAAAAGATGAAGAAAAAAAGAAGAAGAAGAGGAAGAAGAAGACGAATAAAAAGAAGACAAAAGAGAATGAGAAAAAAAGAACAAATAGGTGATTAAGAAAAAGAAGATGAAAGAGAAGAAGAAGAAGAGAAGACGAAGAAAAAGAAGACAAAAGAGAATGAGAAAAAAAGAACAAATAGGTGATTAAGAAAAAGAAGATGAAAGAGAAGAAGAAGAAGAAGACGGAGAAGAAGAAGAAGAAGAAGAAGAAGAAGAAGAAGAAGAAGAAGAAAAATTATCAATGGCATATCAAATCAAATTTAAATAAAAATGTAATGCCTCTTTTGTATTTGCAGCCTTCTGAGATAAATATCATTCTTAACTTTTTCCAGAGGCTAATACATTTGAAAATAAATAGAGAATAAATCAACCATTCAGGCCTGTTTACTGCTCAGTTAATGTCGGGGCTCAGATGGGCGGGGTTAGGGGGGTTTTCTGGTAGCGGGGAGGGGGGGGGGGGGTGTATATTGTTGTGGTCCGGAAGAGTTAGAGCTGCAAGGGGGTCTGGGTATTTGTTCTGTTGTGTTTGTGTGGATGCTCTCCCGAAATGTTTTGGTCATTCCTGTTTGGTGTGGGTTCACAGTGTGGCGCATAGTTGTAACAGTGTTAAAGTTGTTTATATGGCCACCCTCAGTGTGACCTGTATGCCTTGCATTTATTTACATGTGTGTAGAAGCCACATATATTACGTGACTGGGCCGGCACGCCGTTTCTAAGGAGGAAAAACAGACTTGACGACAGGTTGTAGGGGACGCTGAAGGCAGTGCCTTTAAGGCACACCCCCCAATATTTTTGTCCGGGTGGAATTCGGGAGAATGGTTGCATTTGGAGATTTTTGGGAGGGGCACTGAAATTTGAGAGTCTCCCAGGAAATCAGTGAATGCGGGCCAGAGTTTGACACCTATGCACTAATGCAGGGGTGCCCACACTTTTTCTGCAGGCCAGCTACTTTTCAATTGACCAACTCGAGGGGATCTACCTCATTTATATATATCATTTATATTTATTTATTTATGAAAGAGACATTTTTGTAAACAAGTTAAATGTGTTTAATGATAATACAAGCATGTGTAACACATATAGATGTCTTTCTTTCACCAAGACAAGAATATAAGTTGCTGTATTACCTGATTCTGATGACTTGCATTGATTGGAATCAGACAGTAATGATGATAACGCCCACATTTTCAAATGAAGGAGAAAAAAAGTTGTCCTTTCTGTACAATACCACATGAAAGTGGTTGGTTTTTGGCATCTAATTCATCCAGCTTCCATACACTTTACAAGAAAAACATTGGCGGCAAATTCCGTAGCTTGCTTGATTGACATTCACGGCACCCGAGGGTCTTGTGAGATGACGCTGGCTGCTGCCAGTTCATTATTATGAAAAAATGACAGAGAGGAAGGCGAGGAACACTTTTTATTTCAACAGACTCTCGCGCCGTCCCTTCCGTCAAAACTCTAAAGGCCGACTGCATATTTCCTATCTTCACAATAAAAGCCCTGCTTCATGCTGCCTGCGCTAACAAAATAAGAGTCTCATCACTTGTGCACGCCAGCTTTCCGAGACTCTGTATTTAGTTAGCGCAGGCAGCATGAAGCAGGGCTTTTATTGTGAAGATAGGAAATGTGCAGTCGGCCTTTAGAGTTTTGACGGAAGGTACGGCGCGAAAGTCTGTTGAAATAAAAAGTGTTTCTGGCCTTCCTCTCGGTCATATTTTCATAATAATGATCTTGCAGCAGCCAGCGTCATCTCACAAGACCCTCCGGTACCGTGAATGTCATTTAAGTGACGTCTTGGTGAAGATTGATGATCACTCGTTTTTAGGTCAATTTTTTTTTAAAAGCCTGGCTGGAGATGGACTGACACACCCCCCGCGGTCGACTGGTAGCTCGCGATCCACGTAATGGGCACCCCTGCTCTAATGCAACATTTCCCTTAATATCAAGCAAATAGCAGTGGAACCAACATTTTGTTGTTCACTTAAGGAGGCTCCTCTGCTTTTCCTCTTCGGAACACATAATGATGTATGACCAGTTGTACACAACTATGGTTAATGTACACTATTAGCTCTGTATTTAAACACCATCATGTAAATGATTCACACGTTGATTTATTGATGTTAATTCAAGTGTTTCACAAAATTAATCACAGCAAAGAAAATTAACACACCGCATTTTACGAGCTGTTGTGTGATCAACTAATGACGAGAATTAATCAACTTTAATAAGAACGCAAACACAATTGTTGAGTTAATTTGTCACTTTTGTAAACGCACATGCATCTACTGACCAAAGAAACAAAAATTAAATAGAACTTGTTTTGCGGTTCATTCAGACGTGATCGTTTTATTCTCAGACAAACATATTTAATTATGTTTAAGGCTGCAGGATCATGTAGTTTGTTTTAGTCATTTAAATTCTCAGTCGTAGAACCCCTTAGGAAATGGTTACCCTAAAACAGTGGTCCCCAACCACCGGTTCGCGGACCGGTTCCGGTCCGTGAAGCATTTGCTACCGGGCCGGTGAGAAACATGAAATAATTTATTAAGGAATACATTTTTTCTCCAACTTGACTTTGGCCTGTCCCACCAGACCTGGGGCGTCAAACTTGTCTTCATTGAGGGCCACATCGCAGTCTTGCCTGCCATTGGAGGGCCGCTCGTAACAGTAAATAATGAATACATTTGCCTAAGAATTTAAATATAAAAATAACAAAAATTCATAAAGAGTAAAAAAAAGATATATATATGTGGATTTGTCCAGGGTGTACCCCGCCTTCCGCCCGATTGTAGCTGAGATAGGCGCCAGCGCCCCCCGCGACCCCAAAAGGGAATAAGCGGTAGAAAATGGATGGATGGATGGATTTGACCCCTGTTTTTTTACAGGCAGCTTAGTTGCCAGACTTACTGTAAAATATATGGTAATATTTTATTACTATTATTTTTACAACATATTACTGTAAACAGAAACACAGTCCCACTCTTTAATTTTATTTTGGCAACTCTGCTGCCAGTTTTTTACCATAATAAAATGTGGTACAATAAAATCAACAACTGTGATTTCTTGATGTAAAAAAATAAAAATAAAAAAACAATAAAAAAATTCAACTTTCAGTAGTAGGCTGTAAAAAAATTTGCAGTAAAATCTATTGGTCATTTTTATAGTGTACAATTTGATGAATGACTTGCTTCGAAACCGTAAGTTAAGCAGATATTTTAGTATTTATTTGAATTTTATTTATGTAATTTAATATTTGTTGCAATATTAGACACTAGTTTTTTCCCCTGTCAAACCCTATAACTGTCACGTTTGGGTCGCATTTTACTTCAGGGTCGCTCCTCCAGTACAAAAATAACAAAAACACTGGTGCAAAAACAGACGAAACGAACAAAAGAAACGCGTGCCGAACGCACGGAAGCTAATGCTAACACTAGCACAGAATCAGGGAACAAGAACTATAGCAAAATCCAACGTAACAGTTGTTTACCGCAAACAAGGGACCAAGACCGACTGACTGGACAAGGCAGGCTTAAATAAGAGAGTAATTAACAAAAACAGGTGTGCATCTGGAACCCGCGTCAGGTGAAAATAATAAGTTGCCATGGTGACCAAACTAACTCACATGGTACACAAACAGCAAAGGGAGTCCAAACTAACAGAAATAACACAAAAACATGACCACGGATCATGACAAATACCTTTATTAAGAAAACAAAAACTAATTTGACCACTGTTTTTTACAGAAAAAGACAGGCAGTTTAGTTGCCAGACTCTATCTGTAAAATACACGGTGTTATTTTATTACTATTATTTTTTTCCAACATATTACTGTAAACAGAAATACAGTACCGCTCTTTAATTTTATTTTGGCAACTCAGCTGCCAGTTTTTTACCAAAACAAAATGTGCTACCATAAAATCAACAACCGTGATTTCTTGGTGTAAAAATCAAAAAAATTGTTTGTTTTTTCCCAACTTTCAGTAATATGCTGTAAAAAAATCCCTAAATTTTGCAGTAAAATCAATTGGTCATTTTTATAGTGTACAGTTTGATTAATGACTTGCTTCGAAACCGTAAGTTAAGCAGATATTTTAGTATTTATTTAGATAATATAATATTTGTTGCAATATTAGACACTCTTTTTTTTTCCCCTGTCAAACTAGAAAAAACCCTATAACTGTCACGTGCAGTACTCCTCCAGTGCAAAAATAACAAAAACACTGGTGGAAAAACAGACGAAACGAACAAAAGAAATGCGTGCCGAACGCACGGAAGCTAATGCTAACACTAGCACAGGATCAGGGAACAAGAACTATAGCAAAAGCCAACGTAATAGTTGTTTACCGCAAACAAGGCACCAAGACCGACTGACTGGACAAGGCAGGCTTAAATAAGAAAGTGTCTTGTTTTGGGTTTTTCTGTCTTATGGTTTGCATGTTTTAATTTGAAAAGTAACTCTCCTCTGGTTTCAGGTCACCCGCCCTTGCTTTTGTGTCATCAGTCTGACGTCATCCCTGTTCTCTGATTGTTCCCAGCTGTTCCCTATTACCTTCATGTCTTTTATAAGCTCACTCCTCCCTTTGTTCTGTGCCAGATTGTCTGGTTTATTGGTGCTCTCTAGCGCCCATGTCTTTGTCCATGCCTTGCCTTGTCTCGTGCTTATGTCCCTTGATCCTGAACCCCTTTCTGAATATTTGGAGTTTTCCTTTCTTCCTCCTCAGCAGAGTGATTTTGTGGTAAGTTTCAGTTAAAATTTTTTCATTCATTCCTCAACTTTTTGAGTGACTATTCCCCTGTGGAGGGGGTCCGGTCCGATCCGGTGGCCATGTACTGCTTGCCTGTGTACCGGTTGGGGACATCTCTGCGCTGCTGATCCGCCTCCGCTTGGGATGGTTTCCTGCTGGCTCCGCTGTGAACGGGACTCTCGCTGCTGTGTTGGATCCGCTTTGGACTGGACTCTCGCGACTGTGTTGGATCCATTGTGGATTGAACTTTCACAGTATCATGTTAGACCCGCTCGACATCCATTGCTTTCCTCCTCTCCAAGGTTCTCATAGTCATCATTGTCACCGACGTCCCACTGGGTGTGAGTTTTCCTTGCCCTTATATGGGCCTACCGAGGATGTCGTAGTGGTTTGTGCAGCCCTTTGAGACACTAGTGATTTAGGGCTATATAAGTAAACATTGATTGATTGATTGATTAAAACTTTATTAAATGAGGTAGTGTAGAAATGTTCATAACTGTTGTTTTGGTGCTCCTGTTGGAGCGTTTTTTGTTAAATACTTTTTATAGCACATACGGCGTCAATTATAGTTGGTCTTTACTTTTGTGTTTTCCTCCGTTCTGAGTGATTTTCGGTTGTTCTTTCTTTTTCTGGAACCTTTTCGCCGAGTGGTTTTTTTTGTGATTATAGATATTGTTATTTCTTGACTTTGGAGGTAAAAGGAAGTTGTCAAAATAAAAGCCTGTCTAAAGTCCCAACTCTGCATCTGAGTCCAATCCTTTTTAATCAAGCGTGACAGAAAGTAATGAACAAAAACAGGTGTGCGTCTGGAAACCCGCGTCAGGTGAAAATAATAAGTCGCCATGGTGACCAAACTAACTCACAAGGTACACAAACAACAAAGGGAGTCCAAACTAACAGAAATAACACAAAAACATGATCCGGACCACAGATCGTGACAAATACCTTTATTAAGCAAAAAAAAAAACAAATTTGACCACTGTTTTTTTACAGAAAAAGACAGGCAGTTTTGTTGCCAGACTCTAACTGTAAAATATATGGTGTTATTTTATTACTATTAATTTTTTTTACAAAATATTACTGTAAACAGAAATACAGAACCGCTCTTTAATTTCATTTTGGCAACTCAGCTGCCAGTTTTTTACCAGAATAAAATGCGGTGCCATAAAATCAACAACCGTGATTTTTTTTTGTGTAAAAAAACAAAAATTGCTTGTTTTTTTTTCAACTTTCAGTAATATGCGGTAAAAAAACAAAAACAAAATTTTGCATCAAAATCTATTGGCCATTTTTATAGTGTACAATTTGAAGGATGAAAAGCTTTAGAACCGCACGGATCTAACATAATAGTGAAAGTCCAGTCCATAGTGGATCTCACATAATAGTGAGAGTCCAGTCCATTGTGGATCTAACATAATAGTGAGAGTCCAGTCCATAGTGGATCTAACATAATAGTGAGAGTCCAGTCCATTGTGGATGTAAAATAATAGTGAGAGTCCAGTCCATAGTGGATCTAACATAATAGTGAAAGTCCAGTCCATAGTGGATCTAACATAATCGTGTGAGAGTCCAGTCCATAATGGATCTAACATAACAGTGAGAGTCCAGTCCATAGTGGATCCAACATAATAGTGAAAGTCCAGTCCATAGTGGATCTAACATAATAGTGTGAGAGTCCAGTCCATAGTGGATCTAACATAATAGTGAGAGTCCAGTCCATAGTGGATTCAACATAATAGTGAGAGTCCAGTCCATAGTGGATCTAACATAATAGTGAGAGTCCAGTCCATAGTGGATCTAGCATAATAGTGAGAGTCCAGTCCATAGTGGATCTAGAATAATATAGTGAGAGTCCAGTCCTTTGTGGATCTAACATAATAGTGAGAGTCCAGTCCATATTGGATCTAGCATAATAGTGAGAGTACAGTCCATAGCGGATTTAACATAATAGTGAGAGTCCAGTCCATAGTGGATCTAGCATAATAGTGAGAGTCCAGTCCATAGTGGATCTAGAATAATATAGTGAGAGTCCAGTCCTTTGTGGATCTAACATAATAGTGAGAGTCCAGTCCATATTGGATCTAGCATAATAGTGAGAGTACAGTCCATAGTGGATCTAACATAATAGTGAGAGTCCAGTCCATAGTGGATCTAACATAATAGTGAGAGTCCAGTCCATAGTGGATCTAACATAATAGTGAGAGTCCAGTCCATAGTGGATCTAACATAATAGTGAGAGTCCAGTCCATAGTGGATCTAACATAATAGTGTGAGAGTCCAGTCCATAGTGGATCTAACATAATAGTGAGAGTCCAGTCCATAGTGGATCTAACATAATAGTGAGAGTACAGTCCATAGTGGATTTAACATAATAGTGAGAGTCCAGTCCTTTGTGGATCTAACATAATAGTGAGAGTCCAGTCCATATTGGATCTAGCATAATAGTGAGAGTCCAGTCCATAGTGGATTTAACATAATAGTGAGAGTCCAGTCCATAGTGGATCTAGAATAATATAGTGAGAGTCCAGTCCTTTGTGGATCTAACATAATAGTGAGAGTCCAGTCCATAGTGGATCTAACATAATCGTGTGAGAGTCCAGTCCACAGTGGATCTAACATAATAGTGAGAGTCCAGTCCATTGTGGATCCAACGTAATAGTGAGAGTCCAGTCCATAGCGGATTTAACATAATAGTGAGAGTCCAGTCCATAGTGGATCTAGCATAATAGTGAGAGTCCAGTCCATAGTGGATCTAGAATAATATAGTGAGAGTCCAGTCCTTTGTGGATCTAACATAATAGTGAGAGTCCAGTCCATAGTGGATCTAACATAATAGTGAGAGTACAGTCCATAGTGGATCTAACATAATAGTGAGAGTCCAGTCCATAGTGGATCTGACATAATAGTGAGAGTCCAGTCCATAGTGGATCTAACATAATAGTGAGAGTCCAGTCCTTTGTGGATCTAACATAATAGTGAGAGTCCAGTCCATAGTGGATCTAGCATAATAGTGAGAGTCCAGTCCATAGTGGATCTAACATAATAGTGAGAGTCCAGTCCATAGTGGATCTAACATAATAGTGAGAGTCCAGTCCAGAGTGGATCTGACATAATAGTGAGAGTCCAGTCCATAGTGGATCTAACATAATAGTGTGAGAGTCCAGTCCATAGTGGATCTAACATAATAGTGAGAGTCCAGTCCATAGTGGATCTAACATAATAGTGAGAGTACAGTCCATAGTGGATTTAACATAATAGTGAGAGTCCAGTCCTTTGTGGATCTAACATAATAGTGAGAGTCCAGTCCATAGTGGATCTAACATAATAGTGAGAGTCCAGTCCATATTGGATCTAGCATAATAGTGAGAGTCCAGTCCATAGTGGATTCAACATAATAGTGAGAGTCCAGTCCATAGTGGATCTAGAATAATATAGTGAGAGTCCAGTCCTTTGTGGATCTAACATAATAGTGAGAGTCCAGTCCATAGTGGATCTAACATAATAGTGAAAGTCCAGTCCATAGTGGATCTAACATAATAGTGAGAGATCTGTCCTTAGTGGTTCTAACATAATAGTGAGAGTCCAGTCCACAGTGGATCTAACATAATATCATGAAAGTCCAGTTCATAGTGGATCTAACATAATAGTGAGAGTCCATTCTATAGCAGGAGACCATCCCAAGCGGGGACAGGTCAGCACCGCAGAGATGTCCCCAACCGTTGCACAGGCAAGCGGTCCACCCCTCAGGTCCAGACTCTGGCCAGCCAGCAATTCATCCATGGCCACCGGACCTAAACTAAAAATGCACATTATCTATGATTTATGTATACAAAAAAAATGTACATTTGACATTTAAAATATAGGCATTTTTTTTTTGCAGTTTTTGGACTCCCCTCACACCCTAAATGTCATATTCAAAGGGAATAAAACCCCAACTCCGTCCTGCATTTTTGTTTCCATTTGCCCAATAAAGTCCATAACGTCACTGAGAGGAGCAATAAACTCTCTGCTCGGAGTCAACACCACGATGGCCTGAGACTCTGGAGAGCCGTCTAAGTACTTCATTAGCGGCCTGTGTCGTGTCTTTAAAGTATTGATCCCCGCAGTCAATAGAGAAAAAAAATAACAACCCCGTTATAAAGTATTAGTCCGTGGCGGCGGGCGACATAAATTATTTAAAAAGGGCAGATTCACAGCGGCCGTGGAGCCATCAATCATCAGATATGGCAATGACAAAAAAAAAAAAAAAAGCGGTGCTTCACACCAGAACAATTCTATCAGCCAGGTGGCTGTGACGAGGGCACCATGACCCGGGGTCACCCGCATTGTTGCTGCCGCCTTAGAAGGGATGCACTCGCCGCTCTGCCCCCGGAATGGGATGGCTAAATAGATTCTCTGTGTTGGGAGGGTGGTGGGGGTGGCCCGCACTTCAATTTGTCTCCCAATAAAAAGGTGAACGGAGAAGTTGGAGTTTCCCATAACAATGGATGAATTTTTTATCAAGGGGGCTGAATTGAGTGCAACTGCGGGCACCGCTCTTCATAACCATCCATCCATCCATCCAGCTTCTTCCGCTTATCCAAGGTCGGGTCGCGGGGGCAACAGCCTAAGCAGGGAAACCCAGACTTCCCTCTCCACAGCCACTTTGCTTAGCTCTTCCCGGGGGATCCCGAGGCGTTCCCAGGCCAGCCGGGAGACATAGTCTTCCCAACGTGTCCTGGGTCTTCCCCGTGGCCTCCTACCGGTTGGACGTGCCCTAAACACCTCCCTAGGGAGGCGTTCGGGTGGCATCCTGACCAGATGCCCGAACCACCTCAGCTCCTCTCTGGGCTGCCACCTTATCGTGGTAGAGGAGTTTGCGTGTCCCAATGATCCTAGGAGCTATGTCGTCCGGGGGATTTATGCCCCCTTGTAGGGTCTCCCAAGGCGAACGGGTTCTAGGTGAGGGATCAGACAAAGAGCAGCTTGAAGACCTTTATGAAGAAGACAAAACATGGACCCAGATTTCCCAGTGGGCAGGGAGAATTCACATCCAGTGGGACGCCATTGACAATGCTGACTATGAGAAACCTTGGAGAGGACCTCAGATGTGGGCAACCCCCCCCTCTAGGGGACCGAAAGCAATGGATGTCGAGCGGGTCTAACATGATACTGTGAAAGTTCAATCCATAGTGGCTCCAACACAGCCGCGAGAGTTCAGTTCAAAGCGGATCCAAGACAGCAGCGAGAGTCCCGTCCACAGGAAACCATCTCAAGCGGAGGCGGATCAGCAGCGTAGAGATGTCCCCAACCGATACAGGCGAGCGGTCCATCCTGGGTCTCGACTCTGGACAGCCAGTACTTCATCCATGGTCATCGGAGCCAGGCCCGGAGGTGGGGCACGATGGCGAGCACCTGGTGGCTGTTCCTGTGACCTGTTCCCCGACCTGGTGGCTGTTCCTGTGACCTGTTCCCCGACCTGGTGGCTGTTCCTGTGACCCACATTGCCCGAAGAGGCAATGTGGGTCACCCCTCCAATGGGCTCACCACCCATAGCAGGGGCCATAGAGGTGAGCTGGGCGGCAGCCGAAGGCAGGGCACTCGGCGGTCCGATCCTCGGCTACAGAAGCTATTCATAACGTTTCCCGTAAACACTACAGACCGGGGGTCAGCAAGACGCGGCTTGAGAGCCACATGCGGCTCTTAAACGGCACCCTGGTGGCTCCGTGGAGCTTTTTCAAAAATGTATGAAGTGAATTATATTTGAAGTGAATTATATTAAATAGCGCTTTTTCTCTAGTGACTCAAAGCGCTTTACATAGTGAAACCCAATATCTAAGTTACATTCAAACCAGTGTGGGTGGCACTGGGAGCAGGTGGGTAATGGGTCTTGCCCAAGGACACAACGGCAGTGACTAGGTTGGCAGGAGCAGGAATCGAACCTGCAACCCTCAAGTTGCTGGCACGGCCACTCTACCAACCGAGCTAAACCGCCCCGCACGTATGGAAATGGGAAAAAAAAAAAAATGTATTATGGTTTCTGTAGGGCAGGGGTCGGCAACCCAAATGTTGAAAGAGCCATATTGGACCAAAAATACAAAAACAAATCCGTCTGGAGCTACAAAAATACAATACAAAAAGTGTGTCATGATATACAAATTGAATTATGAGGACTACTTAAAGGCCTACTGAAATGAGATTTTCTTATTTCTTATCCGCCAAAAAAACGGAAATGCTGATTATCGGTCCTGCTAGACACCGAACTCTATTTAATAATACAACTTTAACATTTGACAACCAAACAATTAAACAAGGCGACTCAGTAAAAAATCTGGGTATTATCTTCGACCCAACTCTCTCCTTTGAGTCACACATTAAAAGCGTTACTAAAACGGCCTTCTTTCATCTCCGTAATATCGCTAAAATTCGCTCCATTCTGTCCACTAAAGACGCTGAGATCATTATCCATGCGTTTGTTACGTCTCGTCTCGATTACTGTAACGTATTATTTTCGGGTCTCCCCATGTCTAGCATTAAAAGATCACAGTTGGTACAAAATGCGGCTGCTAGACTTTTGACAAGAACAAGAAAGTTTGATCACATTACACCTGTACTGTATATACCTTTATATACATATATACATACATATATACCTATACTGTATATACCTTTATATACATATATACATACATATATACCCATACTGTATATACCTTTATATACATATATACATACATATATACCTATACTGTATATACCTTTATATACATATATACATACATATATACCTATACTGTATATACCTTTATATACATATATACATACATATATACCTATACTGGCTCACCTGCACTGGCTTCCTGTGCACTTAAGATGTGACTTTAAGCTTTTACTACTTACGTATAAAATACTACACGGTCTAGCTCCATCCTATCTTGCCGATTGTATTGTACCATATGTCCCGGCAAGAAATCTGTGTTCAATGGACTCCGGCTTGTTAGTGATTCCTAGAGCCCAAAAAAAGTCTGCGGGCTATAGAGCTTTTTCATTTCGGCCTCCAGTACTCTGGAATGCCCTCCCGGTAACAGTTCGAGATGCCACCTCAGTAGAAGCATTTAAGTCTCACCTTAAAACTCTTTTGTATACTCTAGCCTTTAAATAGACTCCCTTTTTAGACCAGTTGATCTGCCGTTTCTTTTATTTTTCTCCTATGTCCCACTCTCCCTTGTGGAGGGGGTCCGGTCCGATGGCCATGGATGAAGTACTGGCTATCCAGAGTCGGGACCCAGGATGGAACGCTTGCCTGTGTATCGGTTTGGGACATCTCTGCGCTGCTGATCCGCCTCCGCTTGGGATGGTTTCCTGCTGGCTCCGCTGTGGACGGGACTCTCGCTGCTGTGTTGGATCCGCTTTGGACTGGACTCTCGCGACTGTGTTGGATCCATTATGGATTGAACTTTCACAGTATCATGTTAGACCCGCTCGACATCCATTGCTTTCCTCCTCTCCAAGGTTCTCATAGTCATCATTGTCACCGACGTCCCACTGGGTGTGAGTTTTCCTTGCCCTTATGTGGGCCTACCGAGGATGTCGTAGTGGTTTGTGCAGCCCTTTGAGACACTAGTGATTTAGGGCTATATAAGTAAACATTGATTGATTGATTGATTGTTTAAACGGGGATAGCAGGTCCATTCTATGTGTCATACTTGATCATTTCGCGATATTTCCATATTTTTGCTGAAAGGATTTAGTAGAGAACATCGACGATAAAGTTTGCAACTTTTGGTCGCTAATAAAAAAGCTTTGCCGTTACCGGAAGTAGCAGACGATGTGCGCGTGACGTCACGGGTTGTGGAGCTCCTCACATCTGAACATTGTTTACAATCATGGCCACCAGCAGCTAGAGCTATTCGGACCGAGAATGCGACAATTTCCCCATTAATTTGAGCGAGGATGAAAGATTCGTGGATGAGGAAATTTAGAGTGAAGGACTCGGAAAAAAAAAAAAGGCGATTGAAGTGGGAGCGATTCAGATGTTATTAGACACATTTACTAGGATAATTCTGGAAAATCCCTTATCTGCCTATTGTGTTGCTAGTGTTTTAGTGAGATTAAATACCTAACCTACTCAGTAACCTAGTGGTTGGAGTGTCCGTAGTGGATCTAACATAATAGTGAGAGTCCAGTCCATAGTGGATCTAACATAATAGTGAGAGTCCGGTCCATAGTGGATCTAACATAATAGTGAGAGTCCAGTCCATAGTGGATCTAACATAATACTGTGAGAGTCCAGTCCATAGTGGATCTAACATAATAGTGAGAGCCCAGTCCACAGTGGATCTAACATAATATTGTGTGAGTCCAGTCCATAGTGGATCCAACATACTTGTGAGAGTCCAGTCCATAGTGGATCTAACATAATAGTGAGAGTCCAGTCCATAGTGGATCTAACATAATAGTGAGAGTCCAGTCCATAGTGGATCTAACATAATAGTGAGAGTCTAGTCTGTAGTGAATCCAACATAGTAGTGAGAGTCTAGTCTGTAGTGGATCCAACAAAATAGTGAGAGCCCAGTCCATAGTGGATCTAACATAATAGTGAGAGTCCAGTCCATAGTGGATTTAACATAATAGTGAGTCCAGTCCATAGTGGATCCAACATAATAGTGAGAGTTCAGTCCATAGTGAATCCAACATAGTAGTGAGAGTCTAGTCTGTAGTGGATCCAACAAAATATTGAGAGCCCAGTCCATAGTGGATCTAACATAATAGTGGGAGCCCAGTCCATAGTGGGGCCAGCAGGAGACCGTCCCGAGCAGAGACGGGTCAGCAGCGCAGAGACGTCCCCAACCGATGCACAGGCAAGCGGTCCACCCCTGGGTCCCGACTCTGGACAGCCAGCACTTTATCCGTGGCCACCGGACCTGTGCCCCCCTCCCCGAGGGAAAGTGGGGATAGAGGAGAAAAGAAAAGAAACGGCAGATCAACTGGTCTAAAAGGGGGTCTATTTAAAGGCTAGAGTATCCAAATGAGTTTTAAGATGGGACTTAAATGCTTCTACTGAGGAAGCATATCTAACTGTTACCGGGAGGGTATTCCACAGTACTAGAGCCTGAATAGAAAAACACTCTCTATAGCCCACAGACTTTTTTGGGGGCTCTGGGAAGGACTAATAAGATGCAGTTCTTTGAACGCAGATTTCTGGCCAGGATATATGGTACAATACAATCAGCAAGATAGGATGGAGCTAGACCGTGTTGTATTTTCAAAGTTGGGACCCGGGGTGGACCACTCATACGTGCATCAGTTGAGGACGTCTTTGTGCTGCTGACTTGTCTCCACAGAAGATGATCACCTGCTGGCCCCACTATGGACTGGACTCTTACACTATTAACTAGATCCACTCGACGTCCATTGTACCGGTCGTCAAGGAGGCACGGTTGGTGATGGTCCCTCATATCTGTTGTCCCCTCCAAGGCTTCTCATTCAGTGACTCAAGCTCCGCCTCCAATGAATCACACTCCGCCCCCAGTGATTCAAGCTTGTCCCCTCAGTGATTCTAGCTCAGCCCCCAGTGACTTTGGCTCCGCCCTCTATGACTCTTGTTCCGCCCACAGCTTTGGAATTTTTTTCTGGCCCTCCTCAACAATCTCATGTTGGAGTAAGACAAGTACTGTTTATGCAATCTAGAGAGGAGGGGCGAGGAATCTCGCCTCCTGGCATCCCGCCTACCACCCTTTGGGACTGTTTCTCCTTTGGCGGGAAGCGTCTGGCATCCGCTTTCGGAGGGGGTGGTGCTGATTCTGCGGCCAGCAAAACAGTTATCTCCTGTCAGACCACCACTAGCTAGTCTTCGGCAGGCCAAGCCGCAACCTCCAGCCAGACCACCACCTGCTCCAAGACTGATTCCCGTACCCGCTCCAAGGCTGGTCCCCGTATCAGCACCCGCTCCAGGGCTGGTGGCCGTATCAGCACCTGCTCCAAGGCTGGTCTCTGTTCCTGAACCTGCTCCAAGGCTGGTCCCCGTACTAGCCCCCAGAGTGCTACCCGTGCCATCACCCAGACTGGTCCCCGTGCCAGTCTGGGTGCTGGCTGGCTTAAAGGCACTGCCTTTGCCTGCCGGCCCAATCACATGATATCTACGGCTTTTCATACACACACACACACACACACAAGTGAATGCAACGCATACTTGGTCAAAAGCCATGCAGGTAACACACTGGGGGTTGCCATATAAACAACTTTAACACTGTTTTAAATATGCGCCACACTGTGAAGCCACACCAAACAAGAATGACAAACACATTTCGGGAGGACATCCGCACCGTAACACAACATAAACACAAAAAAACAAATACCGGGAAGCCCTTGCAGCACTAACTCTTCCGGGACGCTACAATATACACCCACCGCTACTCCCTATATCCCCCAAACCTCAACCCCTTCCCCAACCCCCAACCCCACCTACCTCAACCTCCTCATGCTCTCTCAGGGAGAGCACGTCCCAAATTCCAAGCTGCTGTTTTGGGGCATGCTAAAAAAAAATGATGCACTTTTTGACTTTTTGTCGGCATTTTTTCCCATAACTTGAGTTGATTTATTTTGGAAAACCTTCTTACATTGTTTCTTTAAGCATAATAATGTGTTAATTCCACGGCTGTAAACATCGGTATCGGTTGATATCGGAATCGGTAATTAAAAGTTGGACAATGTCGGATATCGGCAAAAAAGCCATTATCGGACATCTCTAATTTAAATATTATATTATAATATATAAAATCATCCATAATAGCGAGAAAAAAAATACATGTATCTTTATGTCACACTGTTAATTGATTGATTGTCTAATACGATCAATATTTGTTTATTTCTTTTAGTGCCTCTTGTTAAATGAATGATTATTAATAATTACAACACGTTTTTCTTCAAAGTCCTTTACAAGCCGACACCGACCTAAGCTGTAGTTGTGATCATGAAACGTGTCCTCGGTCTCATATAAATCATCTTCAGCCGCATGGAGATATTCATAAGAGAACCTCTTTAGAAACACATTATACATTAAACCATGAAAAGGGGAGTCAAGCAAATACAATTAAAAAAACAAAAGGCAGCGACACTTCAGTGTGTCTTTGAGTTGGGGGGGAAAAAAAAACTGACTTTGATTAATAATTGATTATGAAAAAAAAGCCATGCTGCGTGAAAGGCAGGAAGTGGTGGCATTCTTGTGATTGGCCGAGCATTCAAACTGCACTTTGTTGTTTCAAACACTGCTGTCCGTGTGTGTGTGTGTGTGTGTGTGTGTGTGTGTGTGTGTGCATGCACAGGTGTGCTAATGACACTTTGGCCCTGGGCCGCCTTGATGTAAGTCGACATGCAGGATATGAATAACTACATCTAAGGGGGCGTAATTGGTGGCATGCAGGAGCCTCCTACCTCGTTTAAATTAGTAACTTTGCTGGGGGGAGGGTGGCCTGCGGGCCTGCAGCGAAGCGGGATAGAAAATATAAAAAAAAAAGGTTTACCTTTGGTGTATTATTTTTTTTGTAGTGGTGGAAAAGGATTTTAATATTACGGATGACACTTTATGGCATTTTTTTTGTTGTGGTGTAAAAAGTGTCAATGCTGTAGTCTCCATTAACAGTTTTTAAGGTGTTGAAATCGCCATTGCAAAATCTCTAATGCTAATCAGTAGCATGTCAATTGCAAATCCAATGTATATTAGCATCAAGCTAGTGCACGTTTTGAAAAAAGTGGAGCTTTACTTCACTTCGGTCGGCGCGCTTTCCGAGTCGATTTCTTTGTCGCCGTGGAAAATTGCAACATTACACTTAGACTTAGACAAACTTTGGTGGGAAATTGTTCCACACAGTAGCTCAATTACAAAGGATGGAAAGAAGTAGACAAAAAATGTACCATAGTAGCAATGTAAAATATAACATATATAATATTTACATACCGGTATTCTATTTACAATATGTAGTCAGATTTTGTTGTTGGCGAACCCTAAGATGCAGTGATGGAGGCAGGCATGGAGTGAGAAAACTTAATTTAATAAAAATACTACTAGCACAAAGCGTGCACGAGGCAGAAAACAAACTAAGAGAGCTAGCATGGGAGCTAGAAAACAAAAAGGAGACTTAGCATGGAAGCTAGCAAAAACAAAAAGGGCCCTAGCGTGGAAGCTAGCGGGTAGCGAGCAGGAAAATAGAAGTCATACTTGTAAAATGAAAGAACAAACTGGAAGCAGGGAACAAAAAACAGTAAGCTACAAACATCAAACGGATATAGCTTACCGCCACGCTGCAAAGACACGACAGGAGCGATAATACATGACAAGAGCGACAAGAAGTGACATCGACAAATCAATAATCCAGCACTGACTGGAAGACAAAGCAGGTAAAAATAGGAACAAGGCTGATTGACACCAGGTGTGGTCGGGTGCCAATCAGCCGCAGCTGAAGGGAAACAAAGCATTCAGGGAGACAAACTAAAGACAGGAAATACGAAACACAAACAAACTGTCAGTGGCAAGCCTGACATATGTAATACATACTGATATATTATTATATTTGTATATAATATATGCAAAATATAACACATCCCGATTACTATGTACAATATTACAGTATATGTAACAGCTGCAGCATAAAATAGAGAGTCGATCCCGCAGAAAATATACATTATAAACAAAGAGAGGTAGCTAACATAGAAGCGGTCAGATAATAGACAGATATCATCTATTACTGTATGGCGAGTGCGGAATGAAGGAGTTCTTGAATGGAACTCTGTGGGAACAAAGCTGAAGGAGCCTGTTGGAGTGCGAGCTGCGCTGTCCCTCAATTGTCTGCTGGAGTGAATGGGCAGAATTGTCCATGATGGCCAGCAGTATGTCCAGTGTCCTCCTGTCCCTCACTGACACAAAACGGCTCCAATTGCGGGCCGATAGTTTGGCCGGCTTTCATCGCAACATTTCAAAGTATTCTGGACATCTGTGTTGCTGAATCTTTTGCAATGTGTTCAATGAACAATGGAGACGTCAAAGAAGAAAGCTGTAGTTGGGAAG
The DNA here is from genome assembly GCF_033978795.1 of Nerophis ophidion. Classification (NCBI taxonomy): domain Eukaryota; kingdom Metazoa; phylum Chordata; class Actinopteri; order Syngnathiformes; family Syngnathidae; genus Nerophis; species Nerophis ophidion. Next base: position 2,809,825 of record NC_084629.1, read on the forward strand.
CGGTGTATTGCGATTGCTTTAACAACACAGACACAGCCGGTGTTTCACTGTTTACATTCCCGAAAGATGACGGTGAAGCTTTACTATGGAACAGAGATGTCAAGCGAACACGGTTGGATTGGACCAAGCACACAAAGTACGGTGTATTATGCAGCGATCATTTCGAAAGATCGTGTTTCGAAGAGGTTCCCTTGCGAAGGGCAGAGATGGGCACCGCCACCACCCGTTGACTGGTGCTGAAGAAAGGTGCGAGGCTGACCTTCAGGTTGTACAGGTACGACCAAATAATCTCACTAAAACACTAGTAACACAATAAGCAGATGAGGGATTTTCCAGAATGATCCTAGTAAATTTGTCTAATAACATCTGAATCGCTCCCAATGTATTGTCTTTTTTTTTTCTAGTCCTTCACTCTCACTTTCCTCATCCACGAATCTTTCATCCTCGCTCAAATTAATGTTATATTGTCATTTGTATTGTCGTTGCCTCATGTCACTCTTGTGTCTTTGCTACCTGTCGTGTCTGGCATCATTTCGGCTATTACCTGTCGTACTACATCTTGTTCTGGTCGTCGTAGCGGTAAGCTGTTTTTGTTAGCCATTAGCTATTTCCAGTTTTTCTGTTTGTTATCCTCTAGCTTCCATGCTAAAGTTCCTTTTTGTTTTCTAGCTTCCAGTGCTAGCTCCCTTAGTTTGTTATTCCGCCCACGTGCGTGCTTTTTGTTTGTTCTTGTTCTATTATTTACATTAAATAATGTCTTCATATCCAATGCCTGCTTCCATCTCTGCATCTTGGGGTTTGGACAACAAATAACTCTGACAGAATGATCCAGCCACTGACACAAGACAAAGGAGGTACAAATAAGAGCCGGCTGATTGGCAACAGGTGTGGCCGGATGCCAATCAGCCGCAGCTGAAGGGGAACACAGCACTCAGGGAACAAGACAGGAAGCTGACAAAATAAGAGCACTAGACAGGAACTAAGGGCAGGGAATACTAAACACACTGAGGAGGAACACAGCACTCAGGGAACAAGACAGGAAGCTGACAAAATAAGAGCACTAGACAGGAACTAAGGACAGGGAATACTAAACACACTGAGGAGGAACACAGCACTCAGGGAACAAGACAGGAAGCTGACAAATTAAGAGCACTAGACAGGAACTAAGGACAGGGAATACTAAACACACTGAGGAGGAACACAGCACTCAGGGAACAAGACAGGAAGCTGACAAAATAAGAGCACTAGACAGGAACTAAGGACAGGGAATACTAAACACACTGAGGAGGAACACAGCACTCAGGGAACAAGACAGGAAGCTGACAAATTAAGAGCACTTGACAGGAACTAAAAGACAGGAAACACTAAACACAGGAAATGCAGAGGAAAAAACTAAAACATAGACAAACTGTCAGGGGCAAGCCTGACACTAAGCTTCCTCAGGGAAAATAGTATGTCTTGTATACAGCTTTGCTGTTGTCCTTCCAGTCCAGTCTGCCATTCAAGTGGACTTCCAGGTACTTGTACTGCCCCACTACTGCCACCTCCTGGCCCTGGATCTCGATGGTCTCCACTAGGGAATCATGACAAAAGCATCACAATCTGTCTTAAGTGACCCAGGTCATGGTAACTACGCAGCTATCGCCTCCTAGATTTGGGCGGTCTGGGAAGACTTCTTTGTCTTAGTGAAGATTAGTGTTGAGAGTTGAAGACCACTGCAGAGATGTTGGTGCTATCAGAGTACATAACAGTTAATGCCTAATGTCAGCCCCCCACAAGGAATGATGCATATCTGGATGCATTGGGGGGAGGCGGGGTTATGTCCGGTTCAGCAGAAACAGCGGGGGGGCCAGAGCGAGGGGCTAACTCTCTGTGATGGCCTCACGCCGTTTTGGCATGGTGACCAACCCTATGTGACGCTAAGAACACTGAGGCCATTTGAGTTCAGCGGATTACAGGTTTAGCCTTTTTCTTCATCTAAACAACATCAGACGTGGACACTGTGGCCATACCAGCATCACACCTGTCCCAAACCTGACTAAATAACAAGTTAACAGTGTTATTTTTTGCAAATTAACACCAAAAAAACGGTAATGCTGATTATCGGTCCTGCTAGACACCGACCTCTATTTAATAATACAACTTTAACATTTGACAACCAAATAATAAAACAAGGTGACTCGGTAAAGAATCTGGGTATTATCTTCGACCCAACTCTCTCCTTTGAGTCACACATTAAAAGCGTTACTAAAACGGCCTTCTTTCATCTCCGTAATATCGCTAAAATTCGCTCCATTTTGTCCACTAAAGACGCCGAGATCATTATCCATGCGTTTGTTACGTCTCGTCTCGATTACTGCAACGTATTATTTTCGGGTCTCCCCATGTCTAGCATTAAAAGATTACAGTTGGTACAAAATGCGGCTGCTAGACTTTTGACAAGAACAAGAAAGTTTGATCACATTACGCCTGTACTGTATATACCTTTATATACATATATACATACATATATACCTATACTGTATATACCTTTATATACATATATACATACATATATACCTATACTGGCTCACCAGCACTGGCTTCCTGTGCACTTAAGATGTGACTTTAAGGTTTTACTACTTACGTATAAAATACTACACGGTCTAGCTCCATCCTATCTTGCCGATTGTATTGTACCATATGTCCCGGCAAGAAATCTGCGTTCAAAAGACTCCGGCTTATTAGTGATTCCTAGAGCCCCCCAAAAAAGTCCGCGGGCTATAGAGCGTGTTCCGTTCGGGCTCCAGTACTCTGGAATGCCCTCCCGGTAACAGTTCGAGATGCTACCTCAGTAGAAGCATTTAAGTCTCATCTTAAAACTCATCTGTATACTCTAGCCTTTAAATAGACCTCCTTTTTAGACCAGTTGATCTGCCGCTTCTTTTCTTTTTCTCCTATGTACCCCCCTCCCTTATGGAGGGGGTCCGGAGGAGGACCTAAAATAATTGATTATATGACGGAAAGGAACTCATTTCATTTAACAGTGACAATCTTTAATTTGTACTCGTCATCAAAGCATGTGAAGATGAAGTGTAATCCTGCTCAAGGCTTAAATAATGTCCGTTTTATTTCACTGATATTTATTGCAGAAGCAGCGAAATGACAGCACCTCAGTGCAACTCAGCCAAGCGGAATAGTCGCCCAATGCTGTCCGCTCCCGCTGCGCCGGGCCGAGCGATCATTGTGCGTTTCATCGAGACTCTATGTGGCACCTGCCTCCACGGGGGAGGAGGGTCCGCACCACCAGTCCACAGGAGCATCGCTCGACGGGAGGGCCGAGACCCGGCGCTTCCTCCCGAGGATGACCTCTGACACAGCCGGTCTGTGCTGGGGATTCCTCTCCGGCCGAGCGGCAGGTTCTAATTGATGTGGCAGAGACGTCAGCACTAATCTCCCTGCAAGCCCCCGCAGCCGGTCTACTCCGAGACCTGCAACTGTGGCTGCGGAGTCAATTAGATCTGGCCGGCCTGCTACCTGTTCACTGTAAATATATCTTCCGTGGACACACAACATGTTCGGTTATCTAGCCCTGACACATTCACGGGGGGGGGGGGGTTCTTATTGCCGCGACATGGCTCTATCAGCACGCGGACAGCTCGGCTGATATCTCACCCCGCAGTCGCCCGAGATGATTATTATACGCGGAATAACGGGACACTTGATTTTCATATTTGTACGGACAATTCCTATCTGTCTCGGCATACCTTGGCTCCCACCGTGCATGTGGAGACAGCAATCAGAGTAAGGATACCGGGACTAATTTGATGTGAATGGAGTCCGGTGGGAAGCATGTTGAGGTACTGTCATCCCTCAACAATGTCAGCAACTTTTCTTTGGAGGACAAGCAATAAAGTTAAAGTACCAATGCTACCAAATTATTCTCTGCACTTGACCCGTCACCCTTGTTCTTACAAACCCCGTTTCCATATGAGTAGGGAGATTGTGTTAGATGTAAATATAAACGAAATGCAATGATTTGAAAATAATTTTCAACCCGTATTCAGTTGAATATGCTACAAAGACAACATATTTGATGTTCAAACTGATAAACATTTTTTTACCTGGAGACAGCAATCAGAGTAAGGATACCGGGACTAATTCGATGTGAATGGAGTCCGGTGGGAAGCATGTTGAGGTACTGTCATCCCTCAACAATGTCAGCAACTTTTCTTTGGAGGACAAGCAATAAAGTTAAAGTACCAATGTTACCAAATTATTCTCTGCACTTGACCCGTCACCCTTGTTCTTACAAACCCCGTTTCCATATGAGTAGGGAGATTGTGTTAGATGTAAATATAAACGAAATGCAATGATTTGAAAATAATTTTCAACCCGTATTCAGTTGAATATGCTACAAAGACAACATATTTGATGTTCAAACTGATAAACATTTTTTTACCTGGAGACAGCAATCAGAGTAAGGATACCGGGACTAATTTGATGTGAATGGAGTCCGGTGGGAAGGATGTTGAGGTACTGTCATCCCTCAACAATGTCAGCAACTTTTCTTTGGAGGACAAGCAATAAAGTTAAAGTACCAATGCTACCAAATTATTCTCTGCACTTGACCCGTCACCCTTGTTCTTACAAACCCCGTTTCCATATGAGTAGGGAGATTGTGTTAGATGTAAATATAAACGAAATGCAATGATTTGAAAATAATTTTCAACCCGTATTCAGTTGAATATGCTACAAAGAACATATTTGATGTTCAAACTGATAAACATTTTTTTTTACCTTGGCTCCCACCGTGCATATGGAGACAGCAATCAGAGTAAGGATACCGGGAATAATTCGATGTGAATGGAGTCCGGTGGGAAGCATGTTGAGGTACTGTCATCCCTCAACAATGTCAGCAACTTTTCTTTGGAGGACAAGCAATAAAGTTAAAGTACCAATGCTACCAAATTATTCTCTGCACTTGACCCGTCACCCTTGTTCTTACAAACCCCGTTTCCATATGAGTAGGGGGATTGTGTTAGATGTAAATATAAACGAAATGCAATGATTTGAAAATAATTTTCAACCCGTATTCAGTTGAATATGCTACAAAGACAACATATTTGATGTTCAAACTGATAAACATTTTTTTTTACCTTGGCTCCCACCGTTCATGTGGAGACAGCAATCAGAGTAAGGATACCGGGAATAATTCGATGTGAATGGAGTCCGGTGGGAAGCATGTTGAGGTACTGTCATCCCTCAACAATGTCAGCAACTTTTCTTTGGAGGACAAGCAATAAAGTTAAAGTACCAATGTTACCAAATTATTCTCTGCACTTGACCCGTCACCCTTGTTCTTACAAACCCCGTTTCCATATGAGTAGGGAGATTGTGTTAGATGTAAATATAAACGAAATGCAATGATTTGAAAATAATTTTCAACCCGTATTCAGTTGAATATGCTACAAAGACAACTTATTTGATGTTCAAACTGATAAACATTTTTTTTTACCTTGGCTCCCACCGTGCATATGGAGACAGCAATCAGAGTAAGGATACCGGGACTAATTCGATGTGAATGGAGTCCGGTGGGAAGCATGTTGAGGTACTGTCATCCCTCAACAATGTCAGCAACTTTTCTTTGGAGGACAAGCAATAAAGTTAAAGTGCCAATGCTACCAAATTATTCTCTGCACTTGACCCGTCACCCTTGTTCTTGCCGTACCCGTGAATCATTTTTGGTGATTTAACCCCCAATTCCAACCCTTGATTCTGAGTGCCAAGCAGGGAGGCAACGGGTCCCATTTTTATAATCCTTTGGTATGACTCCGCTGGGATTTGGACTCACAACCTACCCATCTCAGAGCGGACACTCTAACCGCTAAGCCACTGATTTGTCATCCACCTGGCAAAAAGTGGCATAAAGTGGCATTCATCAATGTGGATGATCGGTATCTTTTGAAAATGATTCCATATAAACGTTTAACGGCTCAGTGGCCTAGTGGTAGGTCGTGAGTTCAAACCCTGGCTGAGTCATACCAAGGACTTTAAAATTGGGACCCGTTATGTCAGGTTCAAATGCTGATGACATCTAATAAACAAGACAAGAAGTAAGGAATTAAACAAAGACAGAATTCAATTTGGCTCAATGAGGAGAAACGTGTCAGGATGAGTTTGTGACGAACCCCAAGTTGCAGAGAAGGTGGCAGGCATTGTGCAAGAAAACATAATTTAATGTCCAAAAATACAAAAATAAAGCACACAAACCAGAAACTGGGAGGACAAACTGGAAACAGGGAACAGGGATCCAACAAACTGGAAGCAGGGAACATAAAGTAAGCTACAAAAAGCTACCGAATATAGGTTACCGCTGACATTGACACGACGAGTAGGAAAGACAAGTAGAAAATGACATTTAAACGACACGGCACGACACGACAGGAGCGACAATAATCCAGCACATACTGGAGGAATAAAGCAGGTAATAATAGGAGCGGGCTGATTGACACCAGGTGTGGCCAGGTGCCAATCAGCCGCAACTGAGGGGAAACAGCGCACAGGGAGAAAGACAGGAAACAGACAAAATCAGAGCGCTGACAGAAAATAAAGACAGGAAATACTACACACACACAGGAAAAACTAAAACACAACCAAACAGTCAGGGGCAAGCCCGACAAAACGCCTAGACACTGTTCCGTTGTATGTTGACGAAAGATTGTACACCTCCTCTTTTATTTGGACTTTCCCTGATTACATGGCAACAGCTGTTTCTAAAGGGCGGGGGTCGTAAACAGCCATAGCCTCAAGTTACAAAACAGTTCAGAGAAAAGGTCGTAAAACAGTTTAAAAGAAAAGGTGCCTGGAGGAGAGTCAGGTCCTGCTTTCTCTTCACTTTGTAGAGCTCGAGTCGAGACAAAATCTGTGGATGACAATACATTAAAGAAACCAAAACCTTCCTGTCGCTTCCCATCATATACAGTGAAGTTTTACAAGCCTTTTGCTTGGTAGGATCAAAGACACCGTTTGTCCTCTCGCCCGGAATTCATGGTAACACAAAGTTTTGTGATAACTTACAAACCCCGTTTCCATATAAGTTGGGAAATTGTGTTAAATGTAAATATAAACGGAATACAATGATTTGAAAATCATTTTCAACCCATATTCAGTTGAATATGCTACAAAGACAACATATATGATGTTTTTTTTTTTTTTGCAAATAATCATTAACTTCAGAATTTCATGCTACCAACACGCGACAAAGAAGTTGGGAAAGGTGGCAATAAATACTGATAAATTTGAGGAATGCTCATCAAAAATTTATTTTTAGAACATCCCACAGGTGTGCAGGCTAATTGGGAACAGGTGGGTGCCATGATTGGGTATAAAAACAGCTCCCCAAAAAATGCTCAGTCTTTCACAAGAAAGGATGGGGCGAGGTACACCCCTTTGTCCACAACTGCGTGAGCAAATAGTCAAACAGTTTAAGAACAACCTTTCTCAAAGTGCAATTGCAAGAAATTTAGGGATTTCAACATCTACGCTCCATAATATCATCAAAAGGTTCAGAGAATCTGGAGAAATCACTCCACGTAAGCGGCATGGCCGGAAACCAACATTGACTGATCGTGACCTTCGATCTCTCAGACGGCACTGTATAAAAAACCGACATCAATCTCTAAAGGATATCACCACATGCGCTCAGAAACAACTTCAGAAAACCACTGTCACTAAAACAAGTTAGTCGCTACATCCGTAAGTGCAAGTTAAAGCTCTACTATGCAAAGCGAAAGCCATATATCAACAACATCCAGAAATGCAGCCGTCTTCTCTGGGGCCGAGATCATCTAAGATGGACTGATGCAAAGTGGAAGAGTATTCTGTGGTCTGACGAGTCCACATTTCAAATTATTTTTGGAAATATTCGACATCATGTCATCCAGACCAAAGGGAACGCGAACCATCCAGACTGTTATCGACGCAAAGTTCAAAAGCCAGCATGTGTGATGGTATGGGGGTGCATTAGTGCCCAAGGCATGGGTAACTTACACATCTGTGAAGGCACCATTAATGCTGAAAGGTACATACAGGTTTTGGAAAAGCATATGCTGCCATCCAAGCGGCGTCTTTTTCATGGACGCCCCTGCTTATTTCAGCAAGACTGCCGAGTCACATTCAGCACGTGTTACAACAGCGTGGCTTCGTAAAAAAAAGTGTACGGGTACTTTCCTGGCCCGCCTGCAGACCAGACCTGTCTCCCATTGAAAATGTGTGGCGTATTATGAAGCGTAAAATACGACAGCAGAGACTGTTGAACGACTGAAGCTCTACATAAAACAAGAATGGGAAGGAATTACACTTTCAAAGCTTCAACAATTACTTTCCTCAGTTCCCAAACGTTTATTGAGTGTTGTTAAAAGAAAAGGTGATGTAACACAGTGGTGAACATGCCCTTTCCCAACTACTTTGGCACTTGTTGCAGCCATGAAATTCCAAGTTAATTATTATTTGCAAAACATCAAATATCTTGTCTTTGTAGTGCATTCAATTGAATATGAGTTGAAAAGGATTTGTATTCTGTTTATATTTACACCTAACACAATTTCCCAACTCATATGGAAACGAGGTTTGTACTAACTTGTGCACTAGCAAGTAAGTACATTTTGCAATCAAATCATAAAAAAAAACAAAAACACTGCAGTGTTTAAAGAGATGACACGTTCATCACATCACCAACCATCTCTGAACTCTGCGAGACTGCACGTAAAGCTTTTTGATTAAAGAGCATATCAAAAGGTTGCATAAAAGCATTATGCTGTAACACAAATATAAACGGTAAAAAGTCGACTTTTCGATTTTTTATGCATTTCAGTTCCCAAAAATGACCTGAAAAACAATGAACGCAGATTGCAACTCATTTCAGCTTATAATAAATCATTCACATTAGTTGCTTTTTTCTTCCATATTTTTGATCATTTAATCGTTGACCCAAAATGGGAAAAAATTACATTTTCCCCATCTTAATACATATGGTCAAGTTTCCAATATTCAGATGTACCAGTTAGAAAAAAAAAATTAAAAATCATAAAAGTATTTAGGACTATAACACAAGCTTAATGTCAGAGGAAATTGCTCTGCTTTGCAGGAAAGTGCGACATTTTCAAAACGATTTATTGATTGCGCGACAATATGCGCGACACACACAGGAAGCAGGAAACGCTAATGTCCGTCTGGATTTTTAATTGTTTGAAAATGAGTGGTGATGTTCTATCACTGGGTGTGAGTGTCCAACATACAGAGGTGGGTATGGTACCCAATAAGTGTACTCGAATAAGAGTACTGATACTTCAGAATAATATGACTCAAGCCAAAGTTTAGAATAAAATTGTCTGTTAGAATAACCACGAATGGATATTATCACACAACTTTAGTATGGTTAAAGTCTGTTTCTATAGTTATTAGCTATTGTGCTCAAGCTGCATCTTTTCTATCTGTGCAAGGACAAAACTTCTTGTCTGAGGGGTGGCCTCAGCTGCAGATGTTCTTTGTTTTAGCCCGCTAACATCCAAAGACTTCAAGGACCGTAACGAAGATAAGACGATAGCACGCAGACAAAGCAGAAACAAGGTAATCACAAGGCCCCAGGACATTCCGCCACGTATTGTACGTACTGGACCTGCTTTGCATGATACATGTGACCACTCCTTTTAGAGGTGGCTTCAGTGAAGTTGACTATGGAACTCGTGAACAAATAGAGGGACGCGGGAGCTAAACCTTAGAGCGTAGGGCAAGAATGTAACTAAGTGTGCAGCTCCATGCGTTCTCCTCATGAGCTAAATTGAACTCCGTCTCTGCATTATTCCTTGCTTCTTGTCTGTTTAATAGATGTCATCAGTGTTTGAACCTGGCAAGTCATCAAAGTACTTACTTGAGTAAGAGTAAGAAAGTATTTCATGACAAAACTACTGAAGTATTGAGTATTTTGTGAGTAACTTCTGAATTTATTTAGTAGCATCTGTTTTAGTAGTTCTTAGACTACAACCATAGTTAGTCCGTGTGTGTCATACAAAATTTACTACAGCATGTTTTATCCATTTGGAAGTGGATTTCTTGTAGGCTGAAATGTGAACATTTCCCCTGTCGCAGATGACAGCACATGATATAAATGTTAAGTGTGCTAGTTTGAAAGTAATCAGTGAAGATTTGTGCTTCCTTGTCTGACGTCATGTCACTTTTTACAATTAGTTCATTTCTATGCACAAAACTAGTCTGATACGCCTATGTGGAGGGGGGCGTGGTCGGCGCGCCTCCTGTGGGAAGGGAGTGCGTATGGCTTGGCTTCGAAGCCAGGCGGACTGTTGAGTAGATTGCCCAGCTGGGATTGGTTATTTAATCACCTGTCTCCTTAATCAGCAGCGTCCGAGGCCATGAGGGGAGCACAGAGGAGAGAAGGAAAAAAAACACACAAGCCGCTAGCGACATTGCCCATTATAAACACAAAAATAAAAGACTTGTTCAAATCCGGATGTCGGGCTCCGGCAGATCCTGTCGGTACCAAGAGAACTCACACACAGAGATGTTCACAGTCAAATAATGTAAATAATAATAAATAGATAACCCGCTGCAGCCCATATAGACTATAGCTGAGAAACATATATTTATTGGCGGCCCTCTAAGGGGCCCCAGCCCTTTGGTTAAAACACTGTCGTATACCATGTGGCAAATAAATGCTACACTGTATTTTACCTAGAAATTATAATAATACAAAAAAAAACTAAGTTGGTAGTAATTCAATCAATCAATCAAAGTTAATGTATATAGCCCATCGTCACAAGTGTCTCAAAGGGCTGCACAAGCCAAAACGTTTTCCCCGGTTCGGATCCCACATCAGGGCAAGCGAGACATTTGCTTGTGAAAGCACAACTACAACTTTAACACTTAAAACGCTACTCAAATAGTGTCAAGAAAATGTAAGATTATTATGTGTATTCCTGCAAAATTTGCAAAAAAAAAACCAGAGCTAGCAGGCTAACATTAGCATGCTAACTATCCTTCAAAATCGTTCCGCTGTGACTCTGTGGTGTATGCCTACACAATGTGCTAAAAACTAGCATGCTAAAAAATATGTCAGGTAAAAAACTTTTAAGTCTGAGGTTTATAACTGCAAAATTAGGCAACAATTAGTCAAAAGAAAAACGGGTGGAAACAATGGCAGAAAAAATAAGAATTCAGGGCAAAGCAGGATTTTTTGCTAACTTTGGAAAATGTTAGAAAAAATGTCCAAAGTGGGTGCAGCAATTTTATGGTGAAATGGTTTAAATCAGTTGAGAAATCAATCAATCAATCAATCAATCAATCAAAGTTTATGCATGGAGCCTAGATACACCAGACACACCCTGGACAAGTCGCCACCTCATCGCAGGGCCAAAGACTGAAGTTTATGCATGTTTTAAATAAAAGTAACATCAATAGATTTGTTAAGACCTTTTAAAATCGTATTTAAGACCTTTTCGAAGATTTTTGCAGAATTTCAAACATTTTAAGGCCTTAAATTCCAATGATTGGATTTAAGACTTTTTTTTAGACTTTTTAAGACCCCGCAGGCAGCGAAGTTGAAGTTGAACATTTCGAAAAAAGACACACTATCATTATACAGCATTGACTCAATACAAAAATTGGACAACTATGGCATAAGAGGCCGGGTGGCGGGGGCAGCAGCCTAAGCAGAGAAGCCCAGACTCTCCTTTCCCCGGCCACTTCGTCCAGCTCTTCCCTTGGGATCCCTAGGCTTTCCCAGGCCAGCTCACGATCCACTCTTCCCTCACTCGTGAACAAGACTCCTAGGTACTTGGACTCTTCCACTTGGGGCAGGGTCTCGTCCCCAACCCGGAGATGGCACTCCGCCCTTTTCCGGACAAGAACCATGGACTCGGACTTGGACAGGGGTCGGCAACCCGCGGCTCTTTGGTCACTCAGATGTGGCTCAGCTGCAATATCAACGACCCACTGATTATTTCGGGAGGTTTCCTGAGTTTAGTGCCTCTCCCGGGAATCACTCAGGGACAACATTCTCCGGTCTTCACCCGGTCCACAATATTGAATGGATGGATATACTAGACATTCTCTTTGACATGTCGTCACGCCTGCTTTTCGACCGTGCCATCTGCTTGTCGGCCGGACGCCTGCTATACGCAGCTCTCGTCAACTTACGCACACTTGTTCGACAGCCATACAGGTTACACTGAGGGTTGTAATATAAACAACTACAACACTCTTACTAATATGCGCCACACTGTGAACCCACACCATACAAGAATGACACATTTCGGAAGAACATCCACACTGTAAGACAACATAAACACAACAGTAAAAATACCCACACTCCCATGCACCCCTGACACTTCCTGGCTACGTTATACACACCCGCTACCACCAAACCCCGCCCACCTCAACCAACGCACAGTGTGGCGCATATTAGTAAGAGTGTTGAAGTTGTTTATATTACAACCCTCAGTGTAACCTGTATGGCTGTTGCCAATCAACCTATCCCCAGGTGCATGTCTTTGGAAGTGGGAGGAAGCCGGAGTACCCGGATGGAACCCACGCATTCACGGGGAGAACATGCAAACTCCACACAGAAAGATCCCGAGCCTGGATTTGAACCCAGGACTGCAGGACCTTCGTATTGTGAGGCAGACGCACTAACCCCTCTGCCACCGTGAAGCCCAATAGGCGGATTCACACAATAAAATATTTTTCTGTATTATTAATAAAAAAATTTTCTGCAAGTATCTTCATTTCAAGCGGCGCTTCATTAGTGCACATGTGGGCAATTAAGTCACAGGTCAGCTGCGAGCTGTCAACCGTCAGGAGACGTGTGACGGCGTCCGCACAGTCATCCTATCCCTCCCCGGACACTCACGCTGGGCGCCAACCTCGCCCCGCTCCCAGTCAGGTTTGCGGGCAACCATCTTTGCCCTGATGGCCTCAACCATGACAAGATTCCACAAATCCCCCTCTTTATTTACACGCCATCGCCTCAGCTCCACGTCACGTCACGGCCACGCGGTTGCACGGACGCCGCCGACCAACCTCCCCCCCACCCCAGGGTAGAGGCTGTCTCCAGTGATCCAAGCGTCCCCTGCCAGGGGAGCGGGCCCAGGTCATGTTGTACACGACGTACAGGCAACATTTTAATGCCACTAAACAAATTAGTATGCAACATTACAGGCTGTGCAGAGCATGCGGCGTATCCCAAGTGATACATAGCACAGTACAGTAAGCATCATAGGCGACGACCCCGTGGGGGCCTGGGGGGCCCGGGCACCCACGGACAACGTGGGATTATCACTTTAGTCTTTATTTGAAGGGACAATGCACAGAAACATTACACTCAAAAGCAGATATGTTCTGTTCCCGATTATAGCTAAATAGCTCATTTCCATCCGCAGTCCCTGGCTACCTAAATTAACCTTCGTCTTGTGTTAGGGTCGGCACCGACCCGTTTTAGTTTTTAAATACATAAAATAACCATATACATTTAATTTTTTTGCATCAAGGCTTTTTGACTTTGTCAGGAATCTGTATTTCAACAAAACAAAACATTTGTTTGGTTTTTCACTAAATTATAAAATGCTCTGAATTGATTAACGTGGACCCCGACTTAAACAAGTTGAAAAACTTATTGGGGTGTTACCATTTAGTGGTCAATTGTACGGAATATGTACTGTACTGTGCAATCTACTAATAAAAGTATCAATCAATCAATCAATCTGGATCAGGGGTGCCCACACTTTTTCTGCAGGCGAGCTACTTTTCAATTGACCAACTCGAGGGGATCTACCTCATTTATATATATCATTTATATTTATTTATTCATGAAAGAGACATTTTTGTAAACAATTTAAATGTGTTTAATGATAATACAAGCATGTGTAACACATATAGATGTCTTTCTTTCACAAAGACAAGAATATAAGTTGGTGTATTACCTGATTCTGATGACTTGCATTGATTGGAATCAGACAGTAATGATGATAACGCCCACATTTTCACATTGAAGGGACAATGCACGGAAACATTACACTCAAAAGCAGATATGTTCTGTTCCCGATTATAGCTAAATAGCTCATTTCCATCCGTAGTCCCTGGCTACCTAAATTAACCTTCGTCTTGTGTTAGGGTCGGCACCGACCCGTTTTAGTTTTTAAATACATAAAATAACCATATAAAATTATTTTTTTTTGCATCAAGGCTTTTTGACTTTGTCGGGAATCTGTATTTCAACAAAACAAAACATTTGTTTGGTTTTTCAATGAATTATAAAATGCTCTGGATCAGGGGTGCCCACACTTTTTCTGCAGGCGAGCTACTTTTCAATTGACCAACTTGAGGGGATCTACCTCATTTATATATATCATTTATATTTATTTATTTATGAAAGAGACATTTTTGTAAACAAGTTAAATGTGTTTAATGATAATACAAGCATGTGTAACACATATAGATGTCTTTCTTTCACCAAGACAAGAATATAAGTTGGTGTATTACCTGATTCTGATGACTTGCATTGATTGGAATCAGACAGTAATGATGATAACGCCCACATTTTCACATTGAAGGGACAATGCACAGAAACATTACACTCAAAAGCAGATATGTTCTGTTCCCGATTATAGCTAAATAGCTCATTTCCATCCGCAGTCCCCGGCTACCTAAATTAACCTTCGTCTTGTGTTAGGGTCGGCACCGACCCGTTTTAGTTTTTAAATACATAAAATAACCATATACATTTAATTTTTTTGCATCAAGGTTTTTTGACTTTGTCAGGAATCTGTATTTCAACAAAACAAAACATTTGTTTGGTTTTTCACTAAATTATAAAATGCTCTGGATCAGGGGTGCCCACACTTTTTCTGCAGGCGAGCTACTTTTCAATTGACCAACTCGAGGGGATCTACCTCATTTATATATATCATTTATATTTATTTATTCATGAAAGAGACATTTTTGTAAACAAGTTAAATGTGTTTAATGATAATACAAGCATGTGTAACACATATAGATGTCTTTCTTTCACCAAGACAAGAATATAAGTTGGTGTATTACCTGATTCTGATGACTTGCATTGATTGGAATCAGACAGTAATGATGATAACGCCCACATTTTCACATTGAAGGGACAATGCACAGAAACATTACACTCAAAAGCAGATATGTTCTGTTCCCGATTATAGCTAAATAGCTCATTTCCATCCGCAGTCCCTGGCTACCTAAATTAACCTTCGTCTTGTGTTAGGGTCGGCACCGACCCGTTTTAGTTTTTAAATACATAAAATATCTATATACATTTAATTTTTTTGCATCAAGGTTTTTTGACTTTGTCAGGAATCTGTATTTCAACAAAACAAAACATTTGTTTGGTTTTTCACCAAATTATAAAATGCTCTGGATCAGGGGTGCCCACACTTTTTCTGCAGGCGAGCTACTTTTCAATTGACCAACTCGAGGGGATCTACCTCATTTATATATATCATTTATATTTATTTATTTATGAAAGAGACATTTTTGTAAACAAGTTAAATGTGTTTAATGATAATACAAGCATGTTTAACACATATAGATGTCTTTCTTTCACAAAGACAAGAATATAAGTTGGTGTATTACCTGATTCTGATGACTTGCATTGATTGGAATCAGACAGTAATGATGATAACGCCCACATTTTCACATTGAAGGGACAATGCACAGAAACATTACACTCAAAAGCAGATATGTTCTGTTCCCGATTATAGCTAAATAGCTCATTTCCATCCGCAGTCCCTGGCTACCTAAATTAACCTTCGTCTTATGTTAGGGTCGGCACCGACCCGTTTTAGTTATTAAATACATAAAATAACCATATACATTTAATTTTTTTGCATCAAGGCTTTTTGACTTTGTCGGGAATCTGTATTTCAACAAAACAAAACATTTGTTTGGTTTTTCACTAAATTATAAAATGCTCTGAATTGATTAACGTGGACCCCGACTTAAACAAGTTGAAAAACTTATTGGGGTGTTACCATTTAGTGGTCAATTGTACGGAATATGTACTGTACTGCGCAATCTACTAATAAAAGTATCAATCAATCAATCAATCTACAACAGGGGTGCCCACACTTTTTCTGCAGGCGAGCTACTTTTCAATTGACCAACTCGAGGGGATCTACCTCATTTATATATATCATTTATATTTATTTATTTATGAAAGAGACATTTTTGTAAACAAGTTAAATGTGTTTAATGATAATACAAGCATGTGTAACACATATAGATGTCTTTCTTTCACAAAGACAAGAATATAAGTTGGTGTATTACCTGATTCTGATGACTTGCATTGATTGGAATCAGACAGTAATGATGATAACGCCCACATTTTCAAATGGAGGAGAAAAAAAGTTGTCCTTTCTGTACAATACCACATGAAAGTGGTTGGTTTTTGGCATCTAATTCATCCAGCTTCCATACACTTTACAAGAAAAACATTGGCGGCAAATTCCGTAGCTTGCTTGATTGACATTCACGGCACCCGAGGGTCTTGTGAGATGACGCTGGCTGCTGCCAGTTCATTATTATGAAAAAATGACAGAGAGGAAGGCGAGAAACACTTTTTATTTCAACAGACTTTCGCGCCGTCCCTTCCGTCAAAACTCTAAAGGCCGACTGCACATTTCCTATCTTCACAATAAAAGCCCTGCTTCATGCTGCCTGCGCTAACAAAATAAGAGTCTCAGAAAGCTGGCGTGCACAAGTGATGTGCACGCCAGCTTTCTGAGGGATCGCTTGTGCACGCCAGTTTTCCGAGACTCTTATTTTGTTAATAATGGGGGGTTATAAATGGAAATAAAATTGAAAATATATCAATAGCATTACAAATAAAAAGCAACTGGAAAATACATACGAAGAATGATGAGAGTCATCAAAGAGTCGTGGGCGAATTAGGATCCGAGAATGAATGAGGAACAAAGGGGGCGGGTTTAAATAAGGGAGGTGATTAGAAGAAAACAGGTGTGCGTAGATAACAAGGGGCAGGTGAACTAATGAGCTACCATGGTGACGGACTAAACAGCAAATAAAGACGTTAAACCACAGGGTGATACTAAAATGGAACAATGAACCAGAATATGGAGAGATCCGAGCAGCGGATCGCAACAGCAACGATAACAATACAAATGTAACAGTAAAAATAAGAACAAACTAAGCAGTGGTGACCATGTCCTGAAAAAGTATTTCACTGTTTAGTGTGAACGTTTTATTTTGTTATTGTTTTGCGACCCCTGTCATCCCAGACAGTCTGATGGCGTGTGGGACAAATTAGTCTATTTAGTCCTGCACATCCAAAACTAATGTAAAGTATCAAACCACAGAAGAATAAGTGATTAGTACATTTAAACAGAAGTGTTGATAGAACATGTTAAAAGATAAAAAAAACCAAACATATATTAACAGTAAATGAACAAGTAGAATAATGATTCATTTTCTACCATTTGTCCTTAATAATTTGGACAAAATAATCGGTAGATAAATGACACAATATGTTACTGCATATGTCAGCAGCTTGATCAGGAGCCCTTGTTTGTTTACTTACTACTAATAGACAATTTGTCTTGTATGTTTACTATTTTATTTAAGGACAAACTTGCAATAAGAAACATATTATGATCCGGATCATGTGTTCATCTTAGTTTTGACTACTCCAGTTCTTTTTTCTGCACCCCCTGGGTTTGTGTTTGAGTTGCCACGGTTGCTGATTGGTTGCAGCTGCCTCTGATTAGTGTCTGGGATGCTCACCTGCTGCCGGGCACTAATCAGAGAGCTATTTATTCCTGTTTCTTTCCACATTCAGTCCGGCTTCCTAGTTTGCATCACGCAACAAGTAACGGCAGTTAGTTTTGAGTCCTCGTTGTATGCTAGCTCCCGCGCTAGCCTCCTTATATTAACAGTAAATGAACAAGTAGATTAATAATTAGTTTTCCACCACTCGTTCTTAACAATTTGAACAGAATAATAGAATGATAAATGACACAATATGTTACTGCATATGTCAGCAGCTAAGTTAGGAGCCTTTGTTTGTTTACTTACTACTAATAGACGAGTTGTCTTGTATGTTTACTATTTTATTTAAGGACAGACTTGAAATAAGAAACATATCGTTATGATCCGTAGCCCGGATCATGTGTTCATCTTAGTTTTGACTACCTCAGTCCTATTGTCAACACCCCCTGGGTTTGTGTTTGAGTGACCCTGGTTGCTGATTGGTTGCAGCTGCCTCTGATTAGTGTCTGGGATGCTCACCTGCTGCCGGGCACTAATCAGAGAGCTGTTTAGTCCAGTTTCTTTCCACATTCAGTCCGGCTTCCTAGTTTGCATCACAGAACAGGTAACGGCGGTTAGTTTTGAGTCCTCTGTATGCTAGCTCCCGCGCTAGCCTCCTTATATAAACAGTAAATGAACAAGTAGATTAATAATTAGTTTTCCACCACTCGTTCTTAACAATTTGGACAAAATAATAGGTAGATAAATGACACAATATGTTACTGCATATGTCAGCAGCTAAATTAGGAGCCCTTGTTTTTTTACTTACTACTAATAGACAAGTTGTCATATATGTTTACTATTTTATTTAAGGACAAACTTGCAATAAGAAACATATTGTTAGGATTTGTCACTCGGATCATGTGTTCATCTTAGTTTTGACTACCTCAGTCCTGTTGTCTGCACCCCTTGGGTTTGTGTTTCAGTTACCATGGTTGCTGATTGGTAGCAGCTGCCTCTGATTAGTGTCTGGGATGCTCACCTGCTGCCGGGCACTAATCAGAGAGCTATTTATTCCTGTTTCTTTCCACATTCAATCCGGCTTGCTAGTTTGCATCACGCAACAGGTAACGACTTTTACTACCGTTGGAATCGGTACCAAAAAGTATCGGGACAACACTAATATGCACACACACTGATCACCCACTGGCAGGAATTTAGATCAGCATCTCTGGTAAGCGTTTTTTGATTGATTGATTGAAACTTTTATTAGTAGATTGCACAGTTCAGTACATATTCCGTACAATTGACCACTAAATGGTAACACCCCAATAGGTTTTTCAACTTTTTCAAGTCGGGGTCCACGTTCATCAATTCATGGTACAAATATATACTATCAACATAATACAGTCATCACACAAGTTAATCATCATAGTATGTACATTAAATTATTTACATTATTTACAATCCGGGGGGTGGGATGAGGAGCTTTGGTCGATATCAGAACTTCAGTCATCAACAATTGCATCAACAGAGAAATGTGGACATTGAAACATCCATCCATCCATTTTTCTACCGCTTATTCCCTTTCGAGGTCGCGGGGGGCGCTGGCGCCTATCTCAGCTACAATCGGGCGGAAGGCAGGGTACACCCTGGACAAGTCGCCACCTCATCGCAGGGCCAACACAGATAGACGGACATTGAAACAGTGTAGGTCTTATTTAGTAGGATATGTACAGCCAGCAGAGAACATAGTGAGTTCACATAGCATAACAACAAGTATATACATTAGAAGTACATTTGATTATTTACATTAGGTTTTGTACAATCCGGGGAGATGGGATGTGAATGGAGGAGGGTATTAGTAAAGTGTTGAAGTTGCCTGGAGGTGTTGTTTTAGAGCGCTTTTGAAGGAATATAGAGATGAACTTACTTTTATACCTGTTGGGAGTGCATTCCACATTGATGTGGCATAGAAAGAGAATGAGTTAAGACCTTTGTTAGATCGGAATCTGGGTTTAACGTGGTTTGTGGGGCTCCCCCTGGTGTTGGGGTTATGGCGGTCATTTACGTTAAGGAAGTAGTTTGACATGTACTTCGGTATCAGGGAGGTGTAGCGGACTTTATAGACCAGGCTCAGTGCAAGTTGTTTTACTCCGTCCTCCACCCTGAGCCAGCCCACTTTGGAAAAGTGGGTTGGAGTGAGGTGTGATCTGGGGTGGAGGTCTAAAAGTAACCCGGACTAGCTTGTTCATGTTAAATTAGAATGAATTAAAGCAGTGGTCCGCAACCTTTTTGTATCCGCGGACCGGTCAACGCTTAATAATTTGTCCCGCGGCCCGGGGGAGTGTCCTTTTTTTTTCTTTTTTTTTTCTTTCTTCTTTGTCATGAAAAAGGGACGTTTTTTTTTTTTTAGGAAAAAGGAAGTTTTTTGTGGTTGGTGCACTATTTGTAAGTGTATATTAATAATTTGTCCCGCGGCCCGGGGGGGGGTGTCCTTTTTTTTTTCTTTTTTTCTTTCTTTCTTCTTTGTCATGAAAGAGGGACGGTTTTTTTTTCAGGAAAAAGGGAGTTTTTTTGTGGTTGGTGCACTATTTGTAAGTGTATATTAATAATTTGTCCCGCGGCCCGGGGGGGAGGGGGGGTCCTTTTTTTTTTTTTTTTTTTTTTTCTTTCTTCTTTGTCATGAAAAAGGGATGTTTTTTTTCATTAAAAAGGGAGGTTTTTGAGGTTGGTGCACTATTTGTAAGTGTATATTAATAATTCGTCCCGCGGCCCGGGGGTGGGTGTGTCCTTTTTTTTTCTTTCTTCTTTGTCATGAAAAAGGGACGGGTTTTTTTTCAGGAAAAAGGGAGTTTTTTTGTGGTTGGTGCACTATTTGTAAGTGAATATTAATAATTTGTCCCGCAACCCGGGGGGGGGGGGCTGTCCTTTTTTTTCTCTTTTTTTTTTTCTTTCTTCTTTGTCATGAAAAAGGGACGTTTTTTTTTCATGAAAAAGGGAGTTTTTTGTGGTTGGTGCACTATTTGTAAGTGTATATTAATAATTTGTCCCGCGGCCCGGGGGGGGGGTCCTTTTTTTTCTCTTTTTTTTTTCTTTCTTCTTTGTCATGAAAAAGGGACGTTTTTTTTTTTCATGAAAAAGGGAGTTTTTTTGTGGTTGGTGCACTATTTGTAAGTGTATATTGTGTTTTTCATGTTGATTTAATAAAAAAATAAAAATAATATATTTTTTTATTTTTTTTATAAAAAGTTCTTTTTTATAAAGTGGTTGGGGACCACTGAATTAAAGTATTAATGATTGCCATAAATCCAAGAGGTGTGGAAAAGTTATTCTCTGCATTTGACCCATCAGCCATTTTTTTTAAAGATTTTTTTTAATGTATTTTATTTTTTATTTTTTTGAATTTAATTTATTTATTTATTTTTTCATTTTTTTTCATTACTTTTTTATTTGTTATTTTTATTGTTTTATTTATTATTTATTTATTATTATTTTTTTTTTTTTCATTTACCCACCAGCCTTGATCACCCCTGGGAGGAGAGGGGAGCAGTGAGCAGCAGGGGTGGCCGCGCCCGGGTCACTTGACTGCTTCGACTACAGGAGACGGACGCCGTCCTACCCCCAAAGCAAATGTACTAAAAAAAACAAAAAAGATGCTGAGGGGTGTCCTGTAAATACTATTATGGTAATTGGCTGTAAAGTGATCTTTAAGTGGAGTTTTAAGCGCTGCCATAATGGCTTTGGTTGCCTTTTAGCAGACAATGTGACTCCCTCAGAGTAGTGATTATGAGTGGCGAACGAGGAGGTCGCGTGTGTAGGTCAGCCTGTAAGCTTCACTTCCACCTGCCAATCTTTACCTCCCCGCGTCCTCTCACAGCCCGTGTTCTTTAAATGGTTAACCGTCTTACAGCGGGTGGCGTCAATTATTTATGGTGTAAATTGTGTCCACCCAACGGCTTAGGAGTCGCCATGGCAAACGGCCGTGCAGCAAAAAAAAAATGAAATAGGCCTGCAAACTCAAACAAATGCTGTCTTGTTTTGCGATAGACTTTAAAATATGTCTTACGCCTCATGCGGTTGCTTTTAGTAGAACTTTGCAATTGTGCTATTTTCCCGTGTGGAAAGGATGATTTGTATGCTGAATTATTGCTTGTAAGTCAGGGGTGTCAAACTCATTTTAGCGGGAAAACACTGGTCAAATCACGGCACGATAACTTAAAAATAAAGACAACTTCGCATTGTTTTGTTGGTTTAAAAATAAGCTCATTCTGAAGATCAATCAATCAATCGATGTTTATTTATGTAGCCCCGAATCACAAATGTCTCAAAGGACTGCACAAATCATTACGACTACGACATCCTCGGAAGAACCCACAAAAGGGCAAGGAAAACTCACACCCAGTGGGCAGGGAGAATTCACATCCAGTGGGACGCCAGTGACAATGCTGACTATGAGAAACCTTGGAGAGGACCTCAGATGTGGGCACTCCCCCCCCCTCTAGGGGACCGAAAGCAATGGATGTCGAGCGGGTCTAACATGATACTGTTAAAGTTCAATCCATAGTGGCTCCAACACAGCCGCGAGAGTTCAGTTCAAAGCGGATCCAAGACAGCAGCGAGAGTCCCGTCCACAGGAAACCATCTCAAGCGGAGGCGGATCAGCAGCGTAGAGATGTCCCCAATTGATACAGGCGAGCGGTCCATCCTGGGTCTCGACTCTGGACAGCCAGTACTTCATCCATGGTCATCGGACCGGACCCCTTCCACAAGGGAGGGGGGGGGACATAGGAGAAAGAAAAGAAGCGGCAGATCAACTGGTCTTTAAAGGAGGTCTATTTAAAGGCTAGAGTATACAGATGAGTTTTAAGGTGAGACTTAAATGCTTCTACTGAGGTAGCATCTCAAACTGGATCGTACCAGAGTACTGGAGCCCGAACGGAAAACGCTCTATAGCCCGCAGACTTTTTTTTGAGCTCTAGGAATCACTAATAAGCCGGAGTCTTTTGAAGGCAGATTTCTTGCCGGGACTTATGGTACAATATAATCGGCAAGATAGGATGGAGCTAGACCGTGTAGTATTTTATACGTAAGTAGTAAAACCTTAAAGTCACATCTTAAGTGCACAGGAAGCCAGTGCAGGTGAGCCAGTGCAGGTGTAATGTGATCAAACTTTCTTGTTCTTGTCAAATGTACAAAT
This sequence comes from Nerophis ophidion, assembly GCF_033978795.1. Classification (NCBI taxonomy): domain Eukaryota; kingdom Metazoa; phylum Chordata; class Actinopteri; order Syngnathiformes; family Syngnathidae; genus Nerophis; species Nerophis ophidion. The sequence goes on from NC_084629.1 coordinate 2,832,803, forward strand.
CATAATGTGATTGGTAGAAATGGCTTTTTTGCCGATATCCGATATTCCAATATCGTCCAACTCTTAAATACCGATTCCGATTTATATACAGTGGGGCAAAAAAGTATTTAGTCAGCCACCGATTGTGCAAGTTCTCCCACTTCAAATGATGACAGAGGTCTGTCATTTTCATCATAGGTACACTTCAACTGTGAGAGACAGAATGTGAAAAAAAAATCCAGGAATTCACATTGTAGGAATTTTAAAGAATTTATTTGTAAATGATGGTGGAAAATAAGTATTTGGTCAACCATTCAAAGCTCTCACTGATGGAAGGAGGATTTGGCTCCAAATCTCACGATACATGGCCCCATTCATTCTTTCCTTAACACGGATCAATCGTCCTGTCCCCTTAGCAGAAAAACAGCCCCAAAGCATGATGTTTCCACCCCCATGCTTCATAGTAGGTATGGTGTTCTTGGGATGCAACTCAGTATTCTTCTTCCTCCAAACACGACGAGTTGAGTTTATACCAAAAAGTTCTATTTTGTTTTCATCTCTGCTGTATCATCCATGTATCCATTTTGGTATAAACTCAACTCGTCGTGTTTGGAGGAAGAAGAATACTGAGTTGCATCCCAAGAACACCATACCTACTGTGAAGCATGGGGGTGGAAACATTGTGCTTTGGGGCTGTTTTTCTGCTAAGGGGACAGGACGATTGATCCATGTTAAGGAAAGAAGCTAAAACCTCCTTCCATCAGTGAGAGCTTTAAATGGTTGACCAAATACTTATTTTCCACCATCATTTACAAATAAATTCTTTAAAATTCCTGGATTTTTTTGTCCACATTCTGTCTCTCACAGTTGAAGTGTACCTATGATGAAAATTACAGACCTCTGTCATCATTTTAAGCGGGAGAACTTGCACAATCTGTGGCTGATTAAATACTTTTTTGCCCCACTGTATATATATATATATATATATATATATATATATATATATATATATATATATATATATATATATATATATATATATATATATATATATATATATATATATATATATATATAAATCAGAAACAAACATACTTCATAAATCAGTATATACAGTTGTGGAATTAACACATTATTATGCCTAAAATTTGTTGTGATGTCCCACTGGATGCATCAAACTCAAAAACTTCATTTTGTTTTTTGCAAATAATAATTAGAATTTCATGGCTGCAACACATGCCAAAGTAGTTGGGAAAGGTCATGTTCACCACTGTGTTACATCACCTTTTCTTTTAACAACATTCAAACGTTTAGGAACTGGGGAAACTAATTGTTGAAGCTTTAAAGGTGGAATTCTTTCCCATTCTTGTTTTATGTAGAGCTTCAGTCGTTCAACTGTCCGAGGTCTTTGAATGCCCCAGGATACCAAAACATTTTGGACAATTCCATGCTCCCAACCTTTTTGGTTGAGTTTGGAGTGGGCCCCCTTTCCTCTTCCAACATGACTGTGCACCATAAAGACATGGAGGACAGAGTCTGGTGTGGATGACCTTGACTGGCCTGCACAGAGTCCTGACCTGAACCCGATAGAACACCTTTTGGGATGAATTAGAACAAAGACCGAGAGCAAGGCCTTCGCAATGTGTGACCTCACTTTTGGAGGAATGGTCAAACATTCCTATAAACACACTCCGCAACCTTGTGGACAGCCTTCCCAGAATACTTGAAGCTGTAATGGCTGCAAAAGGTGGATACACATCATATTGAACCCTATGGGTTAGGGATGGGATGGCACTTGAAGTTCATATGTGAGTCAAGGCAGGTGGGAAAATACTTTTGTCTGCTGGAATAAATAAATAAATCCATTCATTCATTCATGCAAATTAATTCCTCAACCATAAGGAGTGTGCTTTCTGACTTCTTTACATTTTTATTGAGGATCATTTTAGTTATAATGTGCAGTTGTCCCAGTGTGTGTATAAAATGTGGATCTTAATCAGAGCTCTGCAACAATGTTAAGAGACATTTTCTAACAGCACTCAGGTCTGTTATCAACCCCCACCCCCCCTTCGCCCCATTCCGTACATATCACAAGGACACTGATGCATGGCGCTTTTTGAATTTTGCATTATGTTCGGGGTCAGAAGGGGACTTTGAGGAAATGTCCTTAATTTCACAGGGTTAAGGCGCGGTGGATTCACGGGGAATACAGATCACTTAGCGCGAGCCCGTGAACCGCCTCGGAGTTGGGGAGCTTTCTCCCCATTTGTTAACCACATCCTTGCGCGCGCTGAACCGTTGAGACTGCCAAGGTGAACATGAACATGTGGTCCCAGAAGGAGGCTCCGCTGTTCCAGATCGGCGGAAAAAAACAACGGTCTCGGGCCTCACCCCTGCGTCGGGGTTCACTCGTGCATGTTGTACAAAACCCCGTTTCCATATGAGTTGGGAAATTGCGTTAAATGTAAATATACACAAAATACAACGATTTGCAAATCCTTTTCAACCCATATTCAGTTGAATATGCTACAAAGACAACATTTTTTTTGTGCAAATAATCATTAACTTTAGAATTTAATGCCAGCAACAGGTGACAAAGAAGTTGGGAAAGGTGGCAAAAAATACTGATAAAGTTGAGGAATGCTCATCAAACACTTATTTGGAACATCCCACAGGTGTGCAGGCTAATTGGGAACAGGTGGGTGCCATGATTGGCTATAAAAACAGCTTCCCAAAAAATGTTCAGTCTTTCACAAGAAAGGATGGGGCGAGGTACACCCCTTTGTCCACAACTGTGTGAGCAAATAGTCAAACAGTTTAAGAACAACCTTTCTCAAAGTGACATTGCAAGAAATTTAGGGATTTCAACATCTACGCTCCATAATATCATCAAAAGGTTCAGAAAATCTGGAGAAATCACTCCACGTAAGCGGCATGGCCGGAAACCAACATTGAATGACCGTGACCTTCCATCCCTCAGACGGCACTGTATCAAAAACCGAAATCAATCTCTAAAGGATATCACCACATGGGCTCAGGAACACCTCACAAACCCCTGTCACTAAATACAGTTTGTCGCTACATCTGTAAGTGCAAGTTAAAGCTCTACTATAGAAAGCGAAAGCCATTTATCAACAACATCCAGAAACACCGCCAGCTTCTCTAGGCCCGAGATCATCTAAAATGGACTGATGCAAAGTGGAAAAGTGTTCTGTGGTCTGACGATAGATAGATAGACAGATAGTACTTTATTTATTCCGTCAGGAGAGTTCCTTCAGGAAAATTACAATTTTCAGCACAATCCCATTCAAGATCAGACAAACATTACAGGGAGACAGAACAGGATCGCTGACGGGTCTGCCGGCTTCCAGCGCGCCTTACAAAAAAGATGACATACAGGTAAACATGGGGGGTGGGGGGAGAGAAAAAAATTGAAGATTAAAATAAAATAAAAAATCGGTCTTAGCCTAAGCCCTGGAGTGGGGGTGCAGACTGAGGCCACGGGGTAAAAAAAAAAAAAAAAAGTCCACATTTCAAATTGTTTTTGGGAAATATTCGACATCGTGTCATCCGGACCAAAAAGGGAAGCGAACTGTTATCGACGCAAAGTTGAAAAGCCAGCATGTGTGATGGTATGGGGGTCCATTAGTGCCCAAGGCATAGATAACTTACACATCTGTGAAGGCTCTATTAATTCTGAAAGGTATATACAGGTTTTGGGGTGGTATAGCTCGGTTGGTAGAGTGGCCGTGCCAGCAACTTGAGGGTTGCAGGTTCGATTCCCTCTTCCGCCATCCTAGTCACTGCCGTTGCGTCCTTGGGCAAGACCCTTTACCCACCTGCTCCCAGTGCCACCCACACTGGTTTATATGTAACTTAGATATCGGGTTTCACTATGTAAAGCGCTTTGAGCCACTGGAGAAAAGCGCTATATAAATATAGTTCACTTCACTTCACTTTTGGAACAACATATGCTGCTATCTAAGCGCCGTCTTTTTCATGGACGCCCCTGCTTATTTCAGCAGGATGTTACAACAGCGTGGCTTCGTAAAAAAAGAGTGCGGGTACTGCAGTCCAGAACGGTCTCCCATGGAAAATGTGTGGCGCATTATGAAGCGTAAAATACGGCACCGACTGAAGCTCTACATAAAACAAGAATGGGAACAAAAAAAAATCATTTTTTAAACCTTCAACAATAAGTTTCCTCAGTTCCCAAACGTTTATTAAGTGTTGTTAAAAGAAAAGGTGATGCAACACAGTGGTGAACATGCCCTTTCCCAACTACTTTGGCACGATTTGTAGCCATTAAATATTATTTGGAAAAAAAAAATAAAGTTTAGGAGTTTGAACATTAAATATGTTGTCTTTGTAGTACATTCAACTGATTATGGCTTGAAAAGGATTTGCAAATCATTGTATTCCGTTTATATTTACATCTAACACAATTTCCCAACTCATATGGAAACGGGGTTTGTTTTATCGCGCTTACCCTCGCCTGAGCCTGTGTGAATAGCCTCTCCAGCCCCAAGGACCTCCAAACTGGGGGCTCATTATTATCAAAGTGGTGTCGTCCTTTTGTGCCGCCATGCAGTTGAGTCTTTGTGAGGACTTTGCATGAAATCCCATGCAAAATCGACGTTTGGCTGGGTTTTTTTTTTTTTTTTTTTTTAAAACATGGGACGGCAGAACAACATCTCTCCACTCTGTGGAAATAAAACAATAGCAAGTTGATCCATTGCATTTCAAAGCACTGGAATGGAGTTATTATTTCCTGCTTTAAAGTAAAAGGAATCGTCCATGTATCAGCGATAATCCAATGGCGGTTACCCTAAGCCTTTAATTTGATTAAGAGTGTGAATACGGAGGGCGGAGAGTCTCTCTCAAAGGATAACATCGTCGGCGGCAGCCTCTAATTGTCGCCGCACATTTACATACGGATTTTTAATGTTGAACCGTGTTCTTAATCTTAATCCGCCGCGCTCGGTGGAATGTTGACGTTGTTCTCAGTACTCGCTCCTCTGAATTCCTCGTGAATTTTTAAGGCACTTAGTTATTTGGGACTTCCATTTTTATTATATTTTATTTTATTTTTTTATAAGAAGGGTCTCAGCTGGGCGCTGGCTAGATTAACAGCAGACAGTTCTTTGTAGCCGTTATTGTGATTTTTTTTTTCTATGGAATGCAAGCTTCCCTTTGAAAATCCATCCTGTAAATGGCAGATTAAAGCAGATTATGTCAGAGTTTGTTGGTGACGGAACCCCAAGATGCAGAGAAGGAGGCAGGTTTTTGAATGAGAAAACATGATTTAATAGAAATAATAGAACAAGAACAAACAAAAGGGTACTAACACAAAGCGCGCACCAGGCGGATAACAAACTAAGGGAGCTAGCATGGGAGTTAGAAAACAAAAAGGAACTCAGCATGGAAGCTAGCAAAAAAAAAAAAACGAGAACAGAAGTCGTTACGTGTTGCATCAAGACAAATCGGAAGCAGGGAACAAAAAAACAGTGAGCTGAAAACATCTAACGAAATATACGCTGCAAAGATACGACAGGACAGGTAGAAACGTAGGGCGGTATAGCTCGGTTGGTAGAGCAATTTAAGGGTTGCAGGTTCGATCCCCACTTTCGCTTTCCTAGTCAATGCCGTTGTGTCCTTGGGCAAGACCCTTTACCCACCTGCTCCCAATGCCACCCACGCTGGTTTAATTATAACTTAGATATTGGGTTTCACTATGTAAAGCGCTTTGAGTCACATGAGGAAAAAAAACGCTATATAAATATAATTCACTTCACTTCACTTGAAACGACAAGAGTGACATGGACAATACAATAATCCAGCATTGACTGGAGGACAAAAACAGGTACAAATAGGAGCGGGCTGATTGACACCAGGTGTGGTCCAGGTGCCAATCGGCTGCAGCTGAGGAGAAACAGCGCACAGGTAAAAAAAAAAAACAGGAAACAGACAAAATAGGAGCGCTGACAGGAAATACTAAACACACACAGAGGAAAAACTAAAACACAAACAAACTGTCAGTGGAAAGCCTGACAGATTATGCTGCTTGTTCGATCCCCACTTTCGCCTTCCTAGTCAATGCCGTTGTGTCCTTGGGCAAGACCCTTTACCCACCTGCTCCCAGTGCCACCCACGCTGGTTTAATTATAACTTAGATATTGGGTTTCACTATGTAAAGCGCTTTGAGTCACATGAGGAAGAAAAACGCTATATAAATATAATTCACTTCGCTTCACTTGAAACGACAAGAGTGACATGGACAATACAATAATCCAGCACTGACTGGAGGACAAATATAGGTACAAATAGGAGCGGGCTGATTGACACCAGGTGTGGTCCAGGTGCCAATCGGCTGCAGCTGAGGAGAAACAGCGCACAGGTAAAAAAAAAACAGGAAACAGACAAAATAGGAGCGCTGACAGGAAATACTAAACACACACAGAGGAAAAACTAAAACACAAACAAACTGTCAGTGGAAAGCCTGACAGATTATGCTGCTTGTTCGATCCCCACTTTCGCCTTCCTAGTCAATGCCGCTGTGTCCTTGGGCAAGACCCTTTACCCACCTGCTCCCAGTGCCACCCACGCTGGTTTAATTATAACTTAGATATTGGGTTTCACTATGTAAAGCGCTTTGAGTCACATGAGGAAAAAAAACGCTATATAAATATAATTCACTTCACTTCACTTGAAACGACAAGAGTGACATGGACAATACAATAATCCAGCACTGACTAGAGGACAAACGCAGGTATCAATAGGAGCGGGCTGATTGACACCAGGTGTGGCCAGGTGCCAATCAAACAAACTGTCAGTGGAAAGCCTGACGGATTATGCTGCTTGTTTTTGAAAGGATGTTAACATGTTTTAATCCATTTCATCTATAGTGAGGTGATTCTGTGAATTCTGTGAATTATATTTATATAGCGCTTTTCTCTAGTGACTCTAAGCGCTTTACATAGTGACACCCAATATCTAGGTTACATTTAAACCAGTGTGGGTGGCACTGGGAACAGTCAATCAATCAATCAATCAATGTTTACTTATATAGCCCTAAATCACTAGTGTCTCAAAGGGCTGCACAAACCACTACGACATCCTCGGTAGGCCCACACACCCAGTGGGACGTCGGTGACAATGATGACTATGAGAACGCAATGGATGTCGAGCGGATCTAACATGATACTGTGAAAGTTCAATCCACAATAGATCCAACACAGTCGCGAGAGTCCAGTCCAAAGAGGATCCAAGACACAGCAGCGAGAGTCCCGTTCACAGCGGAGCCAGCAGGAAACCATCCCAAGCGTAGGCGGACCAGCAGCGCAGAGATGTCCCCAGCCGATACACAGGCGAGCAGTACATGGCCACCGGATCGGACCGGACCCCCTCCACACGGGAGAGTGGGACATAGAAGAAAAAGAAAAGAAACGGCAGATCAACTGGTCTAAAAAGGGAGTCTATTTAAAGGCTAGAGTATACAAATGAGTTTTAAGGTGAGACTTAAATGCTTCTACTGAGGTGGCATCGCGAACTGTTACCGGGAGGGCATTCCAGAGTACTGGAGCCCGAACGGAAAATGCTCTATAGCCCGCAGACTTTTTTTGGGCTTTGGGAATCACTAATAAGCCGGAGTCCTTTGAACGCAGATTTCTTGCCGGGACATATGGTACAATACAATCGGCAAGATAGGATGGAGCTAGACCGTGTAGTATTTTATACGTAAGTAGTAACAGGTGGGTAAAGTGTCTTGCCCGAGGACACAACGGCAGTAACTAGGATGGCGGACGCGGGAATCGAACCTGCAACCCTCAAGTTGATGGCACGGCCGCTCTACCAACCGAGCTATGCCGCCCCACATGTATTTATTTATTTTTGAATGTGAACACTCTGGATTTACAGGTCAATATTTTTTATTTTTTTTTTAGTTTTCGAGATAAGATTTTTCATTACTGCATGTAATGGAGCTTTTCATCCGTATTTCTCCTCCTAAATGGTCTAATCCTCGACTCATTTTCATTGTTTGTTTTTTTTCCCCCCCAGCCTTATTTTCCTCCAGTTTTAATAGGCTGAACCAAAACCGTTTCGCTCTTCCGCCTCTGCGTGAATGGCGACTTTATTTCCATGAAATTCTCAAATGACAGAGATTTGGCTTTTGCATAAAAAGCATGAAGAATGCGTCTAATATCGGGCGGCATTCATCTCGCTAAGTGGACATTTGCATGGGTGCGAGAAGGGGAAGGGTAGAGATCCACTAACCTCCCGGGGTGACAGCGGTGCAGGGGGATGACATGTGACAGCTGTGACAGTCCTGAAGAAAAAGAGGGTGGAGGGGGTGCGGGCGGGCGACTTGCTGCACCCCTGATCCAATTACGCCACGCGGCCCCCTGTCAGACCCAGCAGCTTGACTCCAGCCACTCTGAGGACAGTATTGATCTCTTGTCAGGCGGACCAGTTGCCCTCCCGTAGCATCCGCCACCGCTGAACTTTCCAACCGTCCCGCCATAACACCCCCATTTAACATCTGAGTAGCCACACCCCCCCCAGTCGGAACCCCCCAACCCCCAATGAATGGCAAAGCAAGAACACTCAGTAAACCTTCCCCAAGCCTGAACATTATTACTGGATTCCTTTATCTTAAAAGAGACCAAACCAAAAATACCGTAGCTTGTACATAACAATCGGAATCAGAAATACTTGAATAACCCCCCAGGGGAAATGAAGATTTTCAGCACACCCCCATTCAAGAGCAGACTAACTAAGTGAGACAGAACAGGATCGCTTACAAAAAAAAGATGAGAAACGGGTAAACGCTGTGGATGGTCCAGACTGAGGCCAAGGGAGAAAAAAAAAAACACACCAAAAAAACCTCACAGCCATAGCACACATAAGTAAGTGTGTAAGAGGGAAAAAACAAAGATAACAAAGGACATTAAAACAGCAAATCTGATGCAACCAGCCATTTCCACATCCATCCATCCAGCAGCCTAAGCAGGGAAACCCAGACTTCCCTCTCCCCAGCCACTTCGTCTAGCTCCTCCCGGGGGATCCCGAGGCGTTCCCAGGCCAGCCGGGAGACCTAGTTTTCCCAACGTGTCCTGGGTCTTCCCTGTTGCCTCCTACCAGTTGGACGTTCCCTAAACACCTCCCTAGGGAGGCGATCGGGTGGCATCCTGACCAGATGCCCGAACCACCTCATCTGGCTCCTCTCCATGTGGAGGAGCAGCGGCTTTACTTTGAGTTCCTCCCGGATGGCAGAGCTTCTCACCCTATCTCTAAGGGAGAGACCCGCCACACGGCGGAGGAAACTCATTTGGGCCGCTTGTACCCGTGATCTTATCCTTTCGGTCATGACCCAAAGCTCATGACCATAGGTGAGGATGGGAACGTAGATCGACCGGTAAATTGAGAACTTTGCCTTCCGGCTCAGCTCCTTCTTCAACACAACGGATCCATACAACATCCGCATTACTGAAGACGCCGCACCGATCCGCCTGTCGATCTCACGATCCACTCTTCCCGCACTCGTGAACAAGACTCCTAGGTACTTGAACTCCTCCACTTGGGGCAGGGTCTCCTCCCCAACCCGGAGATGGCACTCCACCCTTTTCCGGGTGAGAACCATGGACTCGGACTTGGAGGTGCTGATTCTCATTCCGGTCGCTTCACACTCGGCTGCGAACCGATCCAGTGAGAACTGAAGATCCTGGTCAGATGAAGCCATCAGGACCACATCATCTGGAAAAAGCAGAGACCTAATCCTGCAGTCACCAAACCGGAACCCCTCAACGCCTTGACCGTGCCTAGAAATTCTGTCCATAAAAGTTATGAACAGAATCAGTGACAAAGGACAGCCTTGGCGGAGTCCAACCCTCACTGGAAACGTGTCCGACTTACTGCCAGCAATGCGGACCAAGCTCTGACACTGATCATACAGGGAGTGGACTATGTTCTGACACTGATCATACAGGGAGTGGACCGCCACAATAAGACAGTCCGGTACCCCATACTCTCTGAGCACTCCCCACAGGACTTCCCGAGGGACACGGTCCAATGCCTTCTCCAAGTCCACAAAGCACATGTAGACACTGATCATACAGGGAGCGGACCATTTCTACATACAGCTACAAAAGTAAAACAACAACAAAAAAAACATATACCGTATTTTTCAGAGTATAAGTGGTTCCGCAGTCTGCGTTTTCCATTGGGGCTCCAGTACTTTGGAATGCCCTCCCGGTAACAGTTCGAGATGCCACCTCAGTAGAAAGATTTAAGTCCCATCTTAAAATTCATTTGTATACTCTAGCCTTTAAATAGACCCCCTTTTTAGACCAGTTGATCTGCCGTTTCTTTTCTTTTCTCCTCTGCCCCCCTCTCCCTCATGTAGGGCTGGTGCACAGGTCCGGTGGCCATGGATGAAGTGCTGGCTGACCGCTCGCTTGTGCATTGGTTGGGGACATCTCTGCGCTGCTGACCCGTCTCTGCTCGGGATGGTCTCATGCTGGCCCCACTATGGACTGGACTCTTACTATTATGTTAGATCCACTATGGACTGGACTCTCACACTATTATGTTAGATCCACTATGGACTGGACTCTTACTATTATGTTAGATCCATTATGGACTGGACTCTGACTATTATGTTAGATCCACTATGAACTGGACTCTCACTATTATGTTAGATCCATTATGGACTGGACTCTGACTATTATGTTAGATCCACTATGGACTGGACATTCACAATATTATGTCAGACCCACTCGACGTCCATTGCATCCGGTCTCCCCTATAGGGGGGGGGTTACCCACATTTGCGGTCCTCTCCAGGTTTCTCACTGGGTTGTAAGTTTTTCCTTGCCCATATGTGGGCGATGATCCGCGGATGTCGTTGTGGCTTGTGCAGCCCTTTGTGTTTTAGGGCTTATATGAATAAACATTGATCGATTGATTGATTGATTGATTGGTTGAAGATAATACCTAAATGGGAAAATACTAAACTTGTGGTTAAAGTGTCCGCCCTGAGACCTGAAGGTCGTTAGTTCAAACCCCGGCTGAGTCATACCGATAATGGGACCCATCGCCTCCCTGCTTGGCACTCAGCACCAAGGGTTGGAATCGGGGCTTAACCCTTGTATTATGTTGGAAAAAATGACATTGATTATGTTGCGGGTCGTTTTGACCCGTACTGTGTGAATGCACTCAAAACAGTCAAGAAAATAGGGAAAACCAATAACAATTTTATTTTAGGTTGTATAAACATTTAGACCTGTGACATACAATACATTTTTTATTCCAATTGTATTATGTTAAGGGTCAATTTGACCCATTTCAGTTTTTGTGTTGATCAAAGTACTGGTTATCCTTTCTTTTTCTTGCTGAAATCTGGTGACTTTTCCTCATCTAGGGTGATGAACTGGTGTGTAAATCTGGACACTTTGTTGTGTAGTGGAATGTTTGTGCAGAGTTTGTGTAAAAAGATGATGTTGCGAGTCATTTTGACCCAGGCGCTTTCACGTGGGTAAATAGCTGTTCAGATCCAAAAATAAACATGTCTCCTTGATGTACTTTTTACTTTGATGTACAATTGTTTGTATGTTGATTGTCTCTGAGACCCAGAGCCAGGTGTGTGAAGAGAGGGAACTTTCTCACACTTGTCCTTGTCTCCTCAGATGTCATCCTTCTGGAGCTCATTTTTGGTGAGTTTGTCAAAGAGATGACATGAGAACAGTGACAAGGACAAGTTTGAGAAAGTTCCCTCTCTTCACACACCTGGCTCAGAGGCAATCAAAATACAAACAATTGTACATCGAAGTAAAAAGTACATCAAAGAGACTTGTTTATTTTGGCTATTTACCCACATTAAAGTGTACGGGTCAAAATGACCCGCAACATCATCGTTGTATACAAACTCTGCAAGACATTCCACTACTCAACAAAGTGTCCAGATTTTACACACCAGTTCATGACCCTAGATGAAGAAAAATCACCAAATTTCAGCAAGAAAAAGAAAGGATAACCAGTACTTTGATAAACACAAAAACTGAAATGGGTCAAATTGACCCTCAACATAATATAAGGGTTAAATTGCCAAATGATTCCCGAGCGCGGCCACTTCTGCTGCTCACTGCTCCCCTCACCTCCCACATGTGGACATGGGGATGGGTCAAATGTGAAGTGAAGTGAATTATATTTATATAGCGCTTTTCTCTAGTGACTCAAAGCACTTTACATAGTGAAACCCAATATCTAAGTTACATTTAAACCAGTGTGGGTGGCACTGGGAGCAGGTGGGTAAAGTGTCTTGCCCAAGGACACAACGGCAGTGACTAGGATGGCGGAAGAGGGAATCGAACATGCAACCCTCAAGTTGCTGAGACGGCCGCTCTACCAACGGAGCTATACCTTCACCACACCTCGTGTGTGGGTTTGCGTGACTATAGTTGGGACTTTAAACGTTAAAAGTATATCAAACAAACCTTTACCGAAGTTCTCACTGCAAACTTCTGCGTTCTTCGAATCGATCTTCTCCCTCGGACTGGAGTGCTTGCAACTTTTCTTGTGTTTTTTTTTGTAAAGTCTTGCATCTTTCTTGATTACCTCTCGGTGAACTCTGAAGAAACCTTTTATCCTTTTTGACGTTTTGAACGGTTCCAACAGACTAAAAGGACGCAAACATAGGGCGTTTTTCTTTGATATAAGCTACATGACAACAGACTCTTCCAGTCTTCCATATTTAAAGGGGAACATTATCACAATTTCAAAAGGGTTGAAAACAATAAAAATCAGTTCCCAGTGGCATGTTGTATTTTTTGAAGTTTTTTTTCAAAATTTTACCGGTCTCCGAATATCCCTAAAAAAAGCTTTAAAGTGCTTGATTTTCGCTATTTCCCTGTGACGTCATACAGTGCTGCCAATGTAAACAAACAATGGCGAAAAGCACAGCCAGATATAGCGACATTAGCTCGGATTCAGACTCGGATTTCAGCGATTCAACAGATTACGCATGTATTGAAACCGATGGTTGGAGTATTGAAGAAGAAACTGAAGCTATTGAGCGAATAGCTATTGACGGTCTTCATAGCCATAGCATGGCCGAATAGCTGCGTTAGCATCGGCGGTAAAATGTGCGGACCAAACAATCAGGACTTTCGCATCTCGTGACACTGGAGCAACTTAAATCCGTCGATTGGTAAGTGTTTGTTTCGCATTAAATGTGGGTGGAAGGAAACGTAATATAGTTGCAAATGCATCTACAGGTTATCCATACATCTCTGTGCCATGTCTGCCTTAGCACCGCCGGTAAATAGCATGTTAGCATCGATTAGCATAGCATGTTAGCATCGATTAGCTGGCAGTCAACATCAACAAAACTCACCTTTGTGATTTCTGTGACTTTATCGTTGCAAATGCATCTGCAGGTTATCCATACAACTCTGCGCCATGTCTGCTTTAGCACCGCCGGTAAATAGCATGTTAGCATCGATTAGCGTAGCATGTTAGCATCGATTAGCTGGCAGTCAACATCAACAAAACTCACCTTTGAGATTTCTGTGACTTTATCGTTGCAAATGCATCTGCAGGTTATCCATACAACTCTTCGCCATGTCTGCTTTAGCACCGCCGGTAAATAGCATGTTAGCGTCAATTAGCGTAGCATGTTAGCATCGATTAGCTGACAGTCACGCCGCAACCAAATATGTCTGATTAGCACATAAGTCAACATCAACAAAACTCACCTTTGTGATTTTTTTGACTTTATCATTGCAAATGCATCTGCAGGTTATCCATACATCTCTGTGCCATGTCTGCTTTAGCACCGCCGGTAAATAGCATGTTAGCATCGATTAGCGTAGCATGTTAGCATCGATTAGCTGGCAGTCAACATCAACAAAACTCACCTTTGTGATTTCTGTGACTTTATCGTTGCAAATGCATCTGCAGGTTATCCATACAACTCTGCGCCATGTCTGCTTTGGCACCGCCGGTAAATAGCATGTTAGCGTCGATTAGCGTAGCATGTTAGCATCGATTAGCTGACAGTCACGCCGCAACCAAATATGTCTGATTAGCACATACGTCAACATCAACAAAACTCACCTTTGTGATTTTGTTGACTTTATCATTGCAAATGCATCTGCAGGTTATCCATACATCTCTGTGCCATGTCTGCTTTAGCACCGCCGGTAAATAGCATGTTAGCATCGATTAGCGTAGCATGTTAGCATCGATTAGCTGGCAGTCAACATCAACAAAACTCACCTTTGTGATTTCTGTGACTTTATCGTTGCAAATACATCTGCAGGTTATCTATACAACTCTGTGCCATGTCTGCTTTAGCACCGCCGGTAAATAGCATGTTAGCGTCGATTAGCGTAGCATGTTAGCATCGATTAGCTGACAGTCACGCCGCAACCAAATATGTCTGATTAGCACATACGTCAACATCAACAAAACTCACCTTTGTGATTTTGTTGACTTTATCATTGCAAATGCATCTGCAGGTTATCCATACATCTCTGTGCCATGTCTGCTTTAGCACCGCCGGTAAATAGCATGTTAGCATCGATTAGCGTAGCATGTTAGCATCGATTAGCTGGCAGTCAACATCAACAAAACTCACCTTTGTGATTTCTGTGACTTTATCGTTGCAAATGCATCTGCAGGTTATCCATACAACTCTGCGCCATGTCTGCTTTAGCACCGCCGGTAAATAGCATGTTAGCGTATATTAGCGTAGCATGTTAGCATCGATTAGCTGACAGTCACGCCACAACCAAATATGTCTGATTAGCACATAAGTCAACATCAACAAAACTCACCTTTGTGATTTTGTTGACTTTATCGTTGCAAATGCATCTGCAGGTTATCCATACATCTCTGTGCCATGTCTGTCATCGCCGGTAAAATGTGGAGCCACTTTGGTACATTCAATGGGGGTCTGGCGGCAGACACTTTTGCATCTTCGGGCCAGTGGTGCAACTTGAATCCCTCCCTGTTAGTGTTGTTACACCTAAAATGTGGAGCCACTTTGGCACATTCAATGGGGGTCTGGCGGCAGACACTTTTGCATCTTCGGGCCAGTGGTGCAACTTGAATCCCTCCCTGTTAGTGTTGTTACACCCTCAGACAACACACTAATGAGGCATGATGTCTCCAAGGTTCCAAATAATAGTCGAAAAAATGGAAAAAACCAGAGCTGAGACCCGGTGTTTGCAATGTGTTGAAAATGAAAATGGCGGCTGTGTTACCTCGGCGACGTCACATTCTGACGTCATCGCCTCCAGAGCGATAAACAGAAAGGCGTTTAATTCGCCAAAATTCACCCATTTAGAGTTCGGAAATCGGTTAAAAAAATATATGGTCATTTTTTCTGCACCTTCAAGGTATATATTGACGCTTACATAGGTTTGGTGATAATGTTCCCCTTTAAGGAGCCGGATGTGACGTCAGGAGAACACAATCTATAGTCTGATGGGGTTTTTTGCTGCCTTCCCCTGGCTGCTATGAAAGCGTTTGATTTGAGATGATGAAAAGGCCATTGCAATTAGCAAGTACCGGGTTCGTTTTGCCCGCCGCTACAGAGCAGACCGCTTGATACCGTGGCAGCTGCCAATAACGTCAGCTTAGCAGGAACAGACAATTAGGCCCAGGCCTGTTACCACTGCCTCGCCGAGTCCCACATCTCCAGACCTTTTGCACTGAGCCTATACCTCTGAGTGGCTGCAGGTCAATAGACGATGATATTGTCAGGACCAACAGCTTGGAGCAGAGGTTAATCAAACCACAACCGTGCGCATCAAAGAAGGACGAATACCGTATTTTTCGGACTATAAGTCGCAGTTTTTTTCCACTGCGACTTATACTCAGGAGCGACTTATGTGTGAAATTATCAACACATTACCGTAAAATATCAAATAATATTAGTAAGCTCATTCACGTAAGAGACTAGACCAGGGGTGTCGAACTCAAATGGGCCAAAATTTAAAACTGAACGAAGCCGCGGGCCAAAGTTGAACAAATTGATCCTTTAATAGGGACCCAAACAGGTTTTGCATTGAATATTGACCAAGCAAGGCTTATAAGGACTTGGAGAAGGCATTGGACCGTGTCCCTCGGGGAGTCCTGTGGGGAGTGCTCAGAGAGTATGGGGTACCGGACTGTCTTATTGTGGCGGTCCACTCCCTGTATGATCAGTGTCAGAACTTGGTCCGCATTGCTGGCAGTAAGTCGGACACGTTTCCAGTGAGGGTTGGACTCCGCCAAGGCTGTCCTTTGTCACCCATTCTGTTCATAACTTTTATGGACAGAATTTCTAGGCGCAGTCAAGGCATTGAGGGGTTCCGGTTTGGTGACCGCAGGATTAGGTCTCTGCTTTTTGCAGATGATGTGGTCTTGATGGCTTCATCTGACCGGGATCTTCAACTCTCACTGGATCGGTTCGCAGCCGAGTGTGAAGCGACCGGAATGAGAATCAGCACCTCCAAGTCTGAGTCCATGGTTCTCGCCCGGAAAAGGGTGGAGTGCCATCTCCGGGTTGGGGAGGAGACTCTGCCCCAAGTGGAGGAGTTCAAGTACCTAGGAGTCTTGTTCACGAGTGGGGGAAGAGTGGATCGTGAGATCGACAGGCGGATCGGTGCGGCGTCTTCAGTAATGCGGACGTTGTATCGATCCGTTGTGGTGAAGAAGGAGCTGAGCCGGAAGGCAAAGCTGTCAATTTACCGGTCGATCTACGTTCCCATCCTCACCTATGGTCATGAGCTTTGGGTCATGACCGAAAGGATAAGATCACGGGTACAAGCGGCCCAAATGAGTTTCCTGGCTCTCCCTTAGAGATAGGGTGAGAAGCTCTGCCATCCGGGAGGAACTCAAAGTAAAGCCGCTGCTCCTCCACATGGAGAGGAGCCAGATGAGGTGGTTCGGGCATCTGGTCAGGATGCCACCCGAACGCCTCCCTAGGGAGGTGTTTAGGGTACGTCCAGCCGGTAGGAGGCCACGGGGAAGACCCAGGACACGTTGGGAAGACTATGTCTCCCGGCTGGCCTGGGAACGCCTCGGGATCCCCCGGGAAGAGCTAGACGAAGTGGCTGGGGAGAGGGAAGTCTGGGCTTCCCTGCTTAGGCTGCTGCCCCCGCGACCCGACCTCGGATAAGCGGAAGATGATGGATGGATGGATGGGCTTATATAACTTTATAGTGACATGCAAAATTGAGTTTTAAATGATAATAATTAATAAATATCAATGGCATATCAAATAAAATAAAAATACAAAGTGAATGATTTGGGGTGGGGTTTGGTGGTAGCGGGTGTGTATGTTGTAGCATCCGGAAGAGTTAGTGATGCAAGGGGTTCTGGGTATTTGTTCGGTTGTGGACACAACGGCAGTGACTAGGATGGCGGAAGCGGGAATCGAACCTGCAACCCTCAAGTTGCTGAGACGGCCGCTCTACCAACGGAGCTATACCTTCACCACACCTCGTGTGTGTTTGTGTGACTATAGTTGGACTTTAAACGTTAAAAGTATATCAAACAAACCTTTAACGAAGTTCTCACTGCAAAGTTGTGCGTTCTTTGAATCGATCTTTTCTCTTGGACTGGAACGCTTGCAACTTTTCTTGTGTGTTTTTTTTTGTAAAGTCTTGCATCTTTTTTGAATACCTCTGAAGAAACTTTTTATCCTTTTTGACGTTTTGAACGGTTCCAACAGACTAAAACGACGCAAACATAGGGCGTTTTTCAGTTTTTTTCATCGTTCGGCCGGGGGTGCGACTTATACTCAGGAGCGACTTATGTGTGAAATTATCAACACATTACCGTAAAATATCAAATAATATTATAAAATATCCATGGCATATCAAATAAAATAAAAATACAAATTGAATGATTTGGGGTGGGGTTTGGTGGTAGCGGGTGTGTATGTTGTAGCATCCCGGAAGAGTTGGTGATGCAAGGGGTTCTGGGTATTTGTTCGGTTGTGTTTATGTTAATAATAATAATAATATCCATCCATCCATCCATTTTCTACCGCTTATTCCCTTTCGGGGTCGTGGGGGGCGCTGGCGCCTATCTCAGCTACAATTGGGCGGAAGTCAGGGTACACCCTGGACAAGTCGCCACCTCATCGCAGGGCCAACACAGATAGACAGACAACATTCACACACTAGGGACCATTTAGTGTTGCCAATCAACCTATCCCCAGGTGCATGTCTTTGGAGGTGGGAGGAAGCCGGAGTACCCGGAGGGAACCCACGCATTCACGGGGAGAACATGCAAACTCCACACAGAAAGATCCCGAGCCTGGACTTGAACCCAGGACTGCAGGAACTTCGTATTGTGAGGCAGACGCACTAACCCCTCTGCCACCGTGAAGCCCATAATAATAATAATAATGGATTAGATTTATATCGCGCTTTTCTATTGTTAGATACTCAAAGCGCTCACAGAGAAGTGGGAACCCATCATTCATTCACACGATGGTGGTGGTAAGCTACATCTGTAGCCACAGCTGCCCTGGGGTAGACTGACGGGAGCGTGGCTGCCAGTTTGCGCCTACGGCCCCTCTGACCACCACCAATCATTCATTCATCATTCATTCACCAGTGTGAGCGGCACCGGGGGCAAAGGGTGAAGTGTCCTGCCCAAGGACACAACGGCAGCGATTTGGATGTCAATAGGTGGGAAGCGAACCTGCAACCCTCAGGTTTCTGGCACGGCCGCTCTACCCACTATGCCAGGGGTCGGGAACCTTTTTGGCTGAGAGAGCCAAAAAGCCAAATATTTTAAAATGTATTTCCGTAAGAGCCATATAATATTTTTTTAACACTGAACACAACTAAAAATGTGCATTTTTAAGTAAGACCAACATTTCCGGAGTATAGTAGGTCTCTTAGTCTTGTGGAGGCGGCGTGGCCTGCGGGCCTGCAGCGAAGCGGGGTGTGGCAGGACCGGCCTCGAAATCAGCGACAGGTGCGTAGATGGCCCACCTGCGCCTTTTTATCTAATCACCTGTTGCTATGTTATAAGCAGCAGCCAGGAGGAAAGACGGGGTTGGAGCTGGAGCCAGAGCGCGAGCGAGAACGAAAGAGAAAAAGAAGTGAAGTGAATTATATTTATATAGCGCTTTTTCTCTAGTGACTCAAAGCGCTTTACTTAGTGAAACCCAATATCTAATTTTTACATTCAAACCAGTGTGGGTGGCACTGGGAGCAGGTGGGTAAAGTGTCTTGCCCAAGGACACAACAGCAGTGACCAGGATGGCGGAAGCGGGAATCGAACCTGCAACCCTCAAGTTGCTGGCACGGCCGCTCTACCAACCGAAAATTGCTGGAAAGCAACTGAGAGACTTGTTGAAAAATACAAAACATTGTAACCCTGAAACAGGCTCCCATGGTGGTCTGAAGAACCCCCAGGAGGGCGAGCCCCACACTAAGCAATAACAAATAAATAACTTCTTACCATTAACGCAACTTCTTGAACATAAAAAAGCATGAGAATGTTTTATGTTTTGAACGATATTTTAAACACTGTGATTACAAGTGGAATTATTCATTACTTATCCTGTTAAGCAATGCCAGCTCAGATTTATCCGAGAGCCAGATGCAGTCATCAAAAGAGCCACACCTGGCTCGCGAGCCATTGGTTCCCTACCCCTGCACTACGCCATGCCGCCATGTTTTGTTTATATTGTGTTACGGTGTGGATGTTCTCCCGAAATGCGTTTGTCATTCTTGTTTGCTGTGGGTTCACAGTGTGGCGTATATTTGTAACAGTGTTGAAGTTGTTTTTACGGCCACCTTCAGTGTGACCTGTACGGCTTACTTATTGCATACACTTGTGTGTGTGTGTATGAGTTGCATATATTATGTGAGTGGGCCGGCACACTGTTTGTATGGAGGAAAAGCGGACGTGGCGACATGTAGAGAACACCAAAGGCAGTGCTTTTACGGCCCGCCCCCAATATTATTATCCGGGTGGAAACCGGGAGAAATTCGGAAGGGGCACTGAACTTGGGAAGTCTCCCGGGAAAATCGGGAGGGTTGACGAGTATTAGTGGTGAATGCGGTGTTACAGTGGCGGGCCAGCTGTAATGTTAATTTGATATTGCTTCAAGGGCCAAATGAAATTACACGGCGGGCCGAATTTGGCCCTCGCACCAGAGTTTGACACCCATGGACTAGACCAGGGGTCGGGAACCTTTTTGGCTGAGCGAGCCAAGATGCCAAATATTTTAAAATGTATTTCCCTAAGAGCCATATAATATTTTTTTTAACACTGAACACAAACGCGTGCATTTTTAAGTAAGACCAACATTTCCAGAGTATAATAGGTCTGTTATTCTTTGTAATAACATTGTTATTCTGAAGCAAACTGTGGAGGAGGCGTGACCTGCGGGCCTGCAGCAAAGCGGGATGTCGCCAGGACCGGCCTCGAAATCAGCGACAGGTGTGTAGAAGGCCCACCTGGGCCTTTTTTATCTAATCACCTGTCGCTCTGTTATAAGCTGCAGCCAGAAGGAGAGACAGGGTTGGGGCTGGAGCCAGAGCGCGAGTGAGGACGAAAGAGAAAAAGACAATTGCTGGAAAGCAACTGAGAGACTTATTGAAAAAGAACAACAATATTTTACCCTAAAACAGGCTCTCATGTCGGTGCTTGGTGGTCTGAAGAACCCCCAGGAGGACAAGCCCAACACTAACCAATAATAATGACTTCTTACCATTAACGCAACTTCTCGAACATAAAAATGCATGAGAATGTTTTATATTTTGAATTGTATTTTTAACACTATGATCACAAGTGGAATTATTCATTTCTTATCCTGTTAAGCAACGTCAGCTCAGATTTATCCAAGAGCCAGTCATCAAAAGAGCCACATCTGGCTCTAGAGCCATAGGTTCCCTACCCCTGGACTAGACGTAATAGATTTCATTGGATTTATCGATTAGGAGTGACAGATTGTTCGGTAAACATATAGCATGTTCTATATCAGTGGTTCTCAAATGGGGGTACTTGAAGGTATGCCAAGGGGTATCTGAGCAACAATTCCAAAATCCTTTATAAATATGTTTATTGAATACTACTTCGACAAAATATGAATGTGAGTTCATAAATGTAAAATAAATGCAACAATGCAATATTCAGTGTTGACTGCTCGATTTTTTTCGTGGACATGTTCCATAAATATTGATTTTAAAGATGTTGTGAACCGATGGTCGGATCATCACCATATTGTTATTTTGGTTCCATTTTTATATCACTCTGCGGTTTGACATGCTTAGTTCCAGTTTTGTTCGTTCCAGCACACCTGTCTTTACTAATCACCACCCCTTTATAAGCCAGCCTTTTCTGTTCACTCATTGTCGGATCTTACTTTGCTCTCATACAACTGCTTATGACTTGTCTCTCACTCTCGATTTCGCTAGCTCTCATGCTAAGCTTTATTTTATTCCTAGCTATCACGCTAGTTGTTTTGTGTTTCCTTTTGTGTGCCTTTGTGCCAAATGTTTGTCTTTCGGTTAGTTTTACCTCGCTTTCCATGCCTTTTCTATTTGTACCAATGTTTTTGTTCCTAGCTCCTTTTGTTTGATAAATCCCTTAGTTCTTACCTTTTTGATGTGTTCTTGCTGACGCATCCACGGAGGACCGAATCCGGCACGCGAGTCTAACAAAAGATTAATTTTTTTGTGAAGAAATGTTTAGAATTAAGTTGATGAATCCAGATGGATCTCTATTACAATCCCCAAAGAGGGCTCTTTAAGTTGATGATTACTTCTATGTGTAGAAATCTTTATTTATTATTGAATCACTTTTTTATTTTTCAACAAGTTTTTAGTTATTTTTATATCTTTTTTTTCTAAATAGTTCAAGAAAGACCGCTAAAAATGAGCAATATTTTGCACTGTTATACAATTTAGTAAATCAGAAACTGATAACATAATGCTGTATTTTACTTCTTTATCTGTTTTTTTCCAACCAAAAATGTTTTACTCTGATTAGGGGGTACTTGAATTAAAAACATGTTCACAGGGGGTACATCACTGAAAAAAGGTTGAGGACCACTGTTCTATATGTTCTAGTTATTTGAATGACTCTTACCATAATATGTTACGTTAACATAGCAGTTGGTTATTTATGCCTCATATAACCTTCACTTATTCAGCCTATTGTTCACTATTCTTTATTTATTTTAAATTGGAGATCTGCTCATCACACCTGCCTGTGATGAGTGAGCTGCCTTCTTATGCCTGCACAACCTACCATCCCTCGCCGGAATATAATCTTCTGTTACCTTTGCAAGCACCCTATGTCTGGCTTCCATCCCGCGAACTCGTTCTTCACCTGTTACCTCCTTGTTTCCGTTATGTATTGATGTTACTGTTTTCTTCCCGCAACGTTTCCCGTGTTCTCCTGTGATTCCCTGTTATTCCGCTTGCTTCCCGGACTGCCCTTTTGGATTTGTCTGCTTCCTCATCCGACATCACGGTAGTACACAACAGCTAACTGCACACATAGTCTAACACCACTCACTCCTGTGTTTTGTCACACTTTCCATTTCCTTAGTTTAGAGTTTGTATTGTTTTGTATTATATATATATGTATATATATATGTAGGTGTGGGAAAGATCACAAGACTACTTCATCTCTACAGAACTGTTTCATGAGGGGTTCCCTCAATCATCAGGAGATTTTAATGGAAGCATTCACATACAATGGTTTATATAGGGCACAGAGTGGGTGGGTACAGGCAGGCGTAGGGTGTGGTGATTGGCTCATGTGTTACCTAGGAGGTGTTTCCGTCTGTGGCGGCATGTTGAAATGATTTCACTGCGCTTGTTGAGGGATGATAGATCTGGATGATATATAATAAACAGTTTCTCTTTTAAGCAGAGGTTGCATCTTTTATTACCACTGCTGTAAGGTGTGCTGGATGCAAGAATTTGCCATGTTATTGAATATTCAACATTATTGTCTTTGAGGTTCCAAATGTGTTTGCTGAGTTCTGTAGAATTCCGCAAAGTCTGGTTTCTAAAGGAGGCCTTGTGATTATTCCATCTGGTTTTGAACGCTCCTTCGGTTAATCCTACGTACGTGTCGGATGTGTTAATGTGTAACCTTTGCTTGGTAAACGGCTGATGTCTGTAAGCACCCC
>NC_084629.1:2860938-2955938 GCF_033978795.1 Nerophis ophidion
TTTTTCTATTCCTTTAGGAGAGGAAATTTAAAATTGCGACAAAGGACTCACAGCTTCGGTTCGATCACACGAAACCAACTCCCACCCATTAAACTCGTACAAGAAAAACACTTTTCCTCGACATTCAATCTGCTTCTTGACTACCCAATCAAACCATTAATCAGGGCCCGTTTGGTACTGTTGAAATTCTTCATTCTTCAGTAGGAGTAACATTTTTTCAAGCAGACCTTTCCATTCCCGAAGCCAATTTCCACATGTCCCACCTAATACAAGAGCTACTGTAGTCCGCCCCGATACGCCTGGTCTGCACCACTGACTTGTGATGTGATGTTGTTCCTGCCAGCCAGCCGCCTGGTCCTTTTGCTTTTTCCGAACAAACTAATCATTCATGTAATTAATGTAGGAAAGGGAAAGTTGGGGCAAAATGACCAAGTTCTATCAAAGAAAGTCAGAGTGGCCTCTCTGAAATATTTGATTTCTACAAGTACTACTATTCCTTTCACTGACTGCTGTAGTTTTAACCGAAAACTACGGAACTAAAAAGGCGGTTTGATTAGGATAGGATGGATCAGAGGTTCTTACCCTTTTGGACCTAGGGCCCATTTCTCCCCCTACTGAGGGGCCGAGGGCCCACTCAAACATTCACACCGATTTACTGGAACGGGGGTTGGATCAGCTGATTTTCGATGGATTTGTTTGATTATATATGTGTGTATGTATGTAGTTATATGTATATATATATATATATATATATATATATATATATATATATATATATATATATATATATATATATATATATATATATATATACATATATATATACATATATATATATATATATATATATATATATATATATATATATATATATATATATATATATATATATATATATATATATATACATATATATCCATCGATTTTCTACCGCTTATTCCCTTTAGGGTCGCGGGAGGCGTTGGTGCCTATCTCAGCTACAATCGGGCGGAAGGCGGGGTACACCCCGGACAAGTCGCCACTTCATCGCAGGGCCAAAACAGACAGACAGACAACATTTACACTCCCATTCACACACTAGGGCCCATTTAGTGTTGCCAATCAACCTATCCCCAGGTGCATGTCTTTGGAAGTGGGAGGAAGCCGGAGTACCCGGAGGGAACCCACGCAGTCACGGGGAGAACATGCAAACTCCACATAGAAAGATCCCGAGCCTGGGATTGAACCCAGGACTACTCAGGACCTTCGTGTTGTGAGGCAGACGCACTAACCCCTCCCACACCGTGCGGCTCTATACTGTACAATTATTATGTAAATATTACTTACATAAAAACCCCGTTTCCATATGAGTTGGGAAATTTTGTTGGATGTTAATATAAACGGAATACAATGATTTGCAAGCCTTTTCAACCCATAATCAATTGAATGCACTACAAAGACAATACATTTGATGTTCAAACTCATAAATTGTTTTTTTTTAATCACAAATAATTATTAACTTAGAATTTCATGGCTGCAAACAAGTGCCAAAGTAGTTGGAAAAGGGCATTGTGGTGGTCATGGACCGGCTTCGAGATTGGCGACAGGTGAGTGGTTGACACAGCTGGAAGTGTTTGTCGCTCTGTTAAAGGCAGCAGTCGGGAAGCAGAAGTTGTTGAGGCTGGAGCACACGCGAGAGGAAGGACAGACAATTGCTGAAAAGCATTCAAAGACTTAAAACATTGCTGAAAAGCACGGAGAGACTTTGTACATTGTTGTCAATAAAACATTGTTGTAACCCTGGAAGAGCCTGATATGTCGAAACCTCCACAGGCATGTTCACCACTGTGTTACATCACCTTTTCTTTTAACAACACTCAATAAACGTTTGGGAACTGAGGAAACTAATTGTTGAAGCTTTGAAAGTGGAATTCTTTCCCATTCTTGGTTTATGTAGAGCTTCAGTCCTTCAACAGTCCGGGGTATCCTCTGTCGTATTTTACGCTTCATAATGCGCCACACATTTTCGATGGGAGACAGGTCTGGACTGGAAGCGGGCCAGGAAAGTACGTGCACTCTTCTACTACGAAGCCACGCTGTTGTAACACAGGCTTTGTCTCGCTAAAATAAGCAGGGGCGTCCATGAAAAAGACTGCACTTAAATGGCAGCATATGTTGTTCAAAAACCTGTATGTACCTTTCAGCATTAATGGTGCCTTCACAGATGTGTAAGTTACCCATGCCTTGGGCACTAATGCACCCCCATACCATCACACATGCTGGCTTTTCAACTTTGCGTCGATGACAGTCTGGATGGTTCGCTTCCCATTTGGTCCGGATGACACAATGTCGAATATTTCAAAAAACAATTTGAAATGTGGACTCGTCAGACCACAAAACACTTTTCCACTTTGCATCAGTCCATCTTAGATGATCTCCGGCCCAGATAAGCAGGCGGCGTTTCTGGATGTTGTTGATAAATGGCTTTTGCTTTGCATAGTAGAGCTTTAACTTGCACCTACAGATATAGCGACGAACTGTTTTTAGTGACAGTGGTGTTGTTAGTGTTCCTGAGTCCATGTGGTGATATCCTTTAGAGATTGATGTCGGTTTTTGTTACCGTGCCGTCTGAATGATCGAAGGTCACGGTCATTCAATGTTGGTTTCCGGCCATGCCGCTTACGTGGAGTGATTTCTCCAGATTCTCTGAACCTTTTGATGATATTATGGAGCGTAGATGTTGAAATCCCTAAATTTCTTGCAATGTCACTTTGAGAAAGGTTGTTCTTAAACTGTTTGACTATTTGCTCACGCAGTTGTGGACAAAGGGGTGTACCTCGCCCCATCCTTTCTTGTGAAAGACTGGGCATTTTTTGGGAAGCTGTTTTTATAGCCAATCATGGCACCCACCTGTTCCTAATTAGCCTGCACACCTGTGGGATGTTCCAAATAAGTGTTTGATGAGCATCCCTCAACTTTATCAGTATGTATTGCCACCTTTCCCTACTTCTTTGTCACGTGTTGCTGGCATCAAATTCTAAAGTTGTCTTTGTAGCATATTCAACTGAATATGGGTTGAAAATGATTTGCATTCCGTTCATATTTACATTTAACACAATTTCCCAACTCATATGGAAACGGGGTTTGTATGTTTTATTTTACATGGCTATATTTAGTCTATTTATACCTGCATTGTCGTTTCCATCCTTACACTTTCCATCATTCGAACTGAGCTACTGTGTGGAACAATTTCCCTCGTGGATCATAAAAGTTTGTCTAAGTCTAAGTCTATTCCGAACAGCACTGCGGGATGGACCGAACAAGGACATTGTTTTCTTTTCGGAAAGTGCAAACATGAGCTTAATCCAACATGCGACACGTGGCGTAAACTAACAAGTCTTTTTAGCATCTGTAAAAACCTAATATAAATGTCACATAGTGTGCACCATGAGGGCTCTGCAAAAATATCCATGTCCCCTGGAGAAGCCCGGAAGGGGAAATCAAGGAATCTGTCAAACTAATACTCACAGTCAAAGTCATATTCACAAAATGAGAAGGACAGACGAGCATGACCGCACCCCTTTAAAAAGAGCATCTGTCTACTTTAACACTTATAAAAAAAATGCAACTGCTATTTACACAAGTGTAATCCTAATTAGTGAATTGATGTATTTTGTCAGTGACGAAGCCAAATTGTTTAAAAGATGCCAGAAGCAATGCGCTGTAGAAATCTCCTGCTGTAAGGAAGGCAGCATCTCTCTGCATGAAACCCTCAGCTGATGAGACGAGCATTCGGAATCATCATCGTCAGAGGTGTTTATCTACAGGTGCGTACGAAATATTGGTCTTGGTAAAACATGGTTAATATGTACGTTGCTTTCTGTACTTGGTGTGGGGTTTTCCTTCTTGTGGGTTCTCCTTGTTACGGCTCAGACTCTTGTTACGGCTCCGTGAGATGCCCAATTGTCTTGGGTGTGATGATGTAATGTTTTTCAGACTGAGGCCAATCTGCAAGAGTTCGACTCCAGGTGTCTTTGAGGAGGGAGGGAGGTCAAAAGCGTCTATCATTGAGGTGTCCTCAGGGTTGTATAGAGAGGCGGAGTCGACGGTCCGACAGAGCGGCAGGGCATGCTGGGGCCCGGCCCAAGATGGCAGCGAGGAGGCGGAGAATGCGAGCGAGCAGCGAGGCGGGGCGTGCCGGGAGCGACGCCACAAGCGAGATCAGGTGCGTGGATTGCGCACCTGGACACAATTTGCACTGTTAAAAGGGGCGGCAGCTGGGAGGAGAAGTGGTGGAGAAACAAGAAAGAGAGCGACAGCGAGAGGCAGAGGCAAGAGACGTGGACGGCTGAAAAGCGACACGGAGGAGCGAGCAGTGAGAGCGCGGACGGCTGAAAAGCAACCCTCAAAAGACTTTTCTTGATTGAAAAATAAAAAAGTCTACACCTGCTCGTAAATGTCTGTGCTTGGTGGTCCATGGAACCCGAACGATGCCTTGAGACTGTCAGAGCGTGTTTTTCAGAACAGCCTCGTCCTGTTTCCACAGCGTCAAGGCCGTTCGAGGGAGTCAAATCGTGGATTTGGATGTTTGTTTTTCCGCGAGCAGACAAAAACAATGACTTGTCTGTTTTATTCGTCCATGCTAGGTGCTCTCAAATTCAATTCAAATTTTACTTATCAGCAAGCTTCTTCATGATGTGATCCATCTTGCGATTCCGTTCAGAAATGGCCGCAGTCTGTGTTCCCACAGCCCTGCCCAAACCATCCATTGGGAGGAACAGCCTTTGAGTGGCTGCCATCGTCTTACGAATTTGACGATACACCAGAGCAAAGCACAGCCCAATCAGCAAGTGCCCCGCGATCACGGTTCCAAGTAGGTAGATGTCTTCCAAGTCCTCGATGGAAAGGACTGAGAGGCACATGATTCTCCATTTATCCCAGGAATCTCTCACGTACCGCGCAGCAATGGTTCCATCAGGGCGGCCAGGCTCCCCCGAACCTCTTTTCCTCGTCAAAAAGATTTTGTCAATTGCGTCGAGAGTCCAGCTGATGATATCCATGCCCGATGTTTAGATTTGAGGACAACGCAAAGAAAGAGGCTTCAAAAAAGTTTTGACAAGACATAAACAAAGGGAGCAAGCTGGTAGAAGAGGGAGCTGAAAAAATGCAACAGCCCTCACCAGAGGCAAGACAGAAAGCCTGGGATGAGCTGCCGGCCTTCCTAAGCCCGCACAACCTGCCATGCCGTGCTGGAGTATAACCTACTGGTGGCGTACAACCTCCGTTCCGGTGTTTGAAGTTGCTGTGTGTCTCGTCATTCCTTGTCGTCATTCACCTGCTTCCTGGACTGCCTCTTTGATCTTGACCTCCCACTTAGACCCGGATCTTGATGTGTCTCTCTCTCGCCCTGGTTCATCAGTCTTCCTGTCGTGTCCCTCTATTCGCCCAACACAACACTAGGTAACACAACAGCTAATCACAAACATAGCCACACACCACATCAACATTTGGATCTAGTTCACACTCCATTTCCTTTGTTTATTTTATTATTGTTTTATTATTATATATATATGGTTAATAAATATGATAAATCTATAGAGGTAAATAAAACTCTAGTGTCCGTTGCCGTCATCTCCCCTCAGTAACCATAACACTCCTGACCGTAATAGATCTTCTCGGGAGCCGGGTAGTAACAATGTTTTTATTGGGTGGATATGCGGCAGGTTAGCAGTCTGCTCAGCAACTTTTCAGCCTTGTCTCTCTCTTTGGCGTGGTCTCGCTCGAACTCCAACTCCCTTCCCTGTGTCTCGGCTCGGCTGCTGCTATTAAGCATAGCAGGTGATCGGATGATCAGTCCCAGCTGGGTAATCCAATCACCTGCCAGCTGTGCTTCCAGGCCGGTCCTTACACACCATCTCCGCGGCAGGCCCGCAGACCACGCCCCCCCCCTCCTCCCTCACACTTGGATTTTGAAAAAAAGTTTATGACATGCTAACAGTAGGTTATCGATGACTTGCCTATTGTCCCCCTGTAGGGGTTCAAAATGTTTTCTACAGGCTTCGTACACCTTTTTAATGGTTAAATTCAAGCACTTTCTAAGGATTTTCAAGACCAATTTTCCAGTTTTTCCAAGGTGAAAACCAGTGGGAATCAATCCACAGCCTTGTCGTTTGAGGTCACCAAATGCTGCCTGAAGGAAAAATACGGCAAATCTGCTAAAACCTAAGCCTAACATTGAACCAGCAGTTATTAACTGAATCGGGCATAGAAAATGAAGCAGTGTTTTTGTAAACTATTCACCGTCATTGGTGTTTGCGAACGTTGTTGTCTTGTTTGTTTGTATCATCATCATTCATGTATACATCGTTCCTTACAAGAAATAACATGCATTATTATTGTTTACTTGTCTGATTGTATAATAATTAATGCATACATGACATTCATTAAAATGACAACCTCCTGGCATGATGGACCGATGCACCACTGTCCTCTTGGGGGCGACACAGAGCCATACTGTAGACACAGTTCTGGTATGACAACAACCTAATGTAAGGGCTCGTGCAAAGCCAACAGATCAAGCATGTGGCTTTCATTCTAAAGGAAACGTATTTAATTTTGTTTCCCATTGTGGATGTTTCCCTCTTGGGGGTGGGGGGGTGGGTGGAGGGGTTCTCCTGATGCCGACAGATCTTTTTGAGCCCGGTGTACAGGGTTGAGCAAGTTTTTATTGTCACGCACACATGTAGGAATTGCTTCTCACCAATATATATTTTGGACTTTGCAGTCCGGGGTGTCTCTGTTCGTGTCTTTCTCTGGCTCCAACTCCAACCACGTGTCTCGTCCGGCTGCTGCTAATGAGGGTGACTTTGATTGATTGATTGAAACTTTTGTTAGTAGATTGCACGGTTCAGTACATACAGTATTCCGTACAATTGACCACTAAATCACGTGTACAAGCGGCCGAAATGAGTTTCCTGCTCTCCCTTAGAGATAGGGTGAGAAGCTCTGCCATCCGGGAGGAACTCAAAGTAAAGCCGCTGCTCCTTCACATCGAGAGGAGCCAGATGAGGTGGTTCGGGCATCTGGTCAGGATGCCACCCGAACGCCTCCCTAGGGAGGTGTTTAGGGCACATCCAACCGGTAGGAGGCCACAGGGAAGACCCAGGACACGTTGGGAAGACTATGTCTCCCGGCTGGCCTGGGAACGCCTCGGGATCCCCCGGGAAGAGCTGGACGAAGTGGCTGGGGAGAGGGAAGTCTGGGCTTCCCTGCTTAGGCTGCTGCCCCCGCGACCCGACCTCGGATAAGCGGAAGATGATGGATGGATGGATGGATGACCACTAAATGGTAACACCTGAATAAGTGTTTCCACTTGTTTAAGTCGGTCTGTCCCAGCTGGGTAATCCACTCACCTGCCGCTGTCTTCGAGGCCGGGCCATACACACCCAAATTAGCCTGTTGAGTCAGACTGCCGATATATATGATGAAAATGTCATAAAATTTACAAGCACTTCACCCAAAATTCAAGCATTTTCAAGGTTTTTAATCACTCGTACGAACACTGTTTATAACAACAAAATGCTGCGGAAAGAATACGCTATAAAAGCTCGAAATTGTATAATTTTGTCTGCCCTGTAAACTTTCGCAGTAAATTTATTGAAATGGTAATTCGTCATCCTGTCACTTCATTCGTGACCCAAAATTCCACACTGGAGGCATCATCAAATAAATTAATCACTACGCGGGATCCATCTTTCTCTCGTGTGTGCTATTATACGCGACCCTCCTGTGTTTCTCTTCATTTGCATATATTTAATGGCCCGGTTGTGGTGGTTTTTTGCGCCGTGCAACTTTCACAGCTCTTGTCAGGAGAACTATTCCGGCTGCCGAGTCTTTAACAGGGCGAACTTTGACTCGCTCATTTCCCATGAATATCTTCAACGGGCGAAGAGGAATTAAAATGGGTCTTTAAAATAAAATGTGGCCTTTAGGAAATGCAGCATTTATTTTCAGGGAGCTGTATCAAGAAATGGAGTTCTTTGAAAACAAATGTGTTTATAAGATCTTTACACATACATGAATACAAATATCAATCCCCCATTTAGAAGTACAAATAATCACTAACTTTGGAATTTGATGCCAGCAACACGTGACAAAGAAGTTGGGAAAGGTGGCAATAAACACTGATAAAGTTGAGGAATGCTCATCAAACACTTATATGGAACATCCCACAGGTGTGCAGGCTAATTGAGAACAGGTGGTTGCCATGATTGGGTATGAAAGCAGCTTCCATGAATTGCTAAGTATTTCCCAAACAAAGATGGGGTGAGGGTCACCACTTTGTAAGCAAATTGTCGAACAGTTTTAGAGCAACATTTCTCAACGAGCTATTGCAAGGAATTTAGGGATTTTACCTTTTACGGTCCGTAAAATCAATCAATCAATCAATCAATGTTTACTTATATAGCCCTAAATCACTAGTGTCTCAAAGGGCTGCACAAACCACTACGACATCCTCGGTAGGCCCACATAAGGGCAAGGAAAAACTCACACCCAGTGGGACGTCGGTGACAATGATGACTATGAGAACCTTGGAGAGGAGGAAAGCAATGGATGTCGAGCGGGTCTAACATGATACTGTGAAAGTTCAATCCATAATGGATCCAACACAGTCGCGAGAGTCCAGTCCAAAGCGGATCCAACACAGCAGCGAGAGTCCCGTTCACAGGAAACCATCTCAAGCGGATCAGCAGCGTAGAGATGTCCCCAACCGATACAGGCGAGCGGTCCATCCTGGGTCCCGACGAGCGGTCCATCCTGGGTCTCGACTCTGGACAGCCAGTACTTCATCCATGGTCATCGGACCGGACCCCCTCCACAAGGGAGGGGGGGACATAGGAGAAAGAAAAGAAGCGGCAGATCAACTGTTCTAGAAAGGAGGTCTATTTAAAGGCTAGAGTATACAGATGAGTTTTAAGGTGAGACTTAAATGCTTGGGCTTCACGGTGGCAGAGGGGTTAGTGCGTCTGCCTCACAATACGAAGTTCCTGCAGTCCTGGGTTCAAATCCAGGCCCGGGATCTTTCTGTGTGGAGTTTGCATGTTCTCCCCGTGAATGCGTGGGTTCCCTCCGGGTACTCCGGCTTCCTCCCACCTCCAAAGACATGCACCTGGGGATAGGCCCCTCCCACCTCCAAAGACATGCACCTGGGGATAGGTTGATTGGCAACACTAAATTGACCCTAGTGTGTGAATGTGAGTGTGAGTGTTGTCTGTCTATCTGTGTTGGCCCTGCGATGAGGTGGCGACTTGTCCAGGGTGTACCCTGCCTTCCGCCCGATTGTAGCTGAGATAGGCGCCAGCGCCCCCCGCGACCCCGAAAGGGAATAAGCGGTAGAAAATGGATGGATGGACTTAAATGCTTCTACTGAGGTGGCATCTCGAACTGTTACCGGGAGGGCATTCCAGAGTACTGGAGCCCGAACGGAAAACGCTCTATAGCCCGCAGACTTTTTTTGGGCTCTAGGAATCACTAACGGATAGAAAGCAGCCCAATTATTTCTATGAGTCGGGATGGTGTCATGTTTGAACTTGCGTGCTCATTAAGAGTCCCTAACGCCAGGAGACTTGTGAATGTGCTAAAAGCTTGTTACCAGAACAACAACAACGCTCCTCGCCAAAAGGACCCTCTCCCTCACCCCCGGCCACCCTGTTACAACCTCGCAGGCCAAATGAAATTAGCATAATTAAAAAATGAACACGCATTAATTGTCGTGCTCAACGCAAACGTGTCACTTACTGCAGGGGGACTACTAAATGCTTTGTCACCTCCTGCTTCGGGGAGCGCTATCACCCTTCTATACCAGGGGTGTCAAACTCGTTCTAGCTCAGGCCCTGTTTACAGTAAGCCGGATAAGGTTATCCAGGGTGAATCACACCTAATGTTATCCGTGTCCACACACACACACACACACAATGGTCTTTACCTCCAGTGTGTGTGTGCGAGTTCTTAAATGTAACTTATCTGAACAATATCAAGTGTTATGGTATTTTAATTATCTGGAATCCAGGGTGCTGTGGGGCCCTATTGTGGTGAATCCATACTTGCCAACCTTGAGACCTCCGATTTCGGTAAGTGGGGGGCAGGGGGCGTGGTCGGACGTGGGGCGGGGGGCGTGGTTAAGAGGGGAGGAGTATATTTACAGCTGTAGGATATGTACAGCGAGTAGAGAACAGAGTGAGTTTAGATAGCAAAAGAACAAGTATATACATTAGAAATACATCTGATTATTTATATTAGGTTATTTACAATCCGGGGAGATGGGATGTGAATGGAGGAGGATATTAGTAAAGGGTTGAAGTTGCCTGGAGGTATTGTGGTGCATGTACAGTAGATGGCAGTATTGTCCTGTTTAAGAATGTCACAACATTGCTGTTTACGGCAGACGAACTGCTTTACGGTTGACAGAAACGTGACTGCTGTTGTTGTATGTTGTTAGGGAGGACATTACAAAAAAAAAAAAAAAAAGTCTGCGGGCTATAGAGCGTTTTCCGTTCGGGCTCGAGTACTCTGGAATGCCCTCCCGGTAACAGTTCGAGATGCCACCTCAGTAGAAGCATTTAAGTCTCGCCTTAAAACTTTTTTGTATACTCTAGCCTTTAAATAGACTCCCTTTTTAGACCAGTTGATCTGCCGTTTCTTTTCTTTTTCTTCTATGTCCCACTCTCCCTTGTGGAGGGGGTCCGGTCCGATCCGGTGGCCATGTACTGCTTGCCTGTGTATCGGCTGGGGACATCTCTGCGCTGCTGATCCGCCTCCGCTTGGGATGGTTTCCTGCTGGCTCCGCTGTGAACGGGACTCTCGCTGCTGTGTTGGATCCGCTTTGGACTGGACTCTCGCGACTGTGTTGGATCCATTATGGATTGAACTCTCACAGTATCATGTTAGACCCGCTCGACATCCATTGCTTTCCTCCTCTCCAAGGTTCTCATAGTCATCATTGTCACCGACGTCCCACTGGGTGTGAGTTTTCCTTGCCCTTATGTGGGCCTACCGAGGATGTCGTAGTGGTTTGTGCAGCCCTTTGAGACACTAGTGATTTAGGGCTATAAAAGTAAACATTGATTGATTGATTGATAAAAGGGAACATTATCACAATTTCAAAAGGGTTAAAAACAGTAAAAATCAGTTCCCAGTGTCTTGTTTTATTTTTTGAAGTTTTTTTCAAAATTTTACCGGTCCCGGAATATCCCTAAAAATAGTTTTAAAGTGCCTTTTTTTCGCTCTTTGCCAAGACACTGTCCAATTCTCTGTGACGTTACACAGGGCTGCCAATACAAACAAACAATGGCGAATAGCACAGCAAGATATAGCGACATTAGCTCGGATTCAGACTCGGATTTCAGCGGCTTAAGCGATTCAACAGATTACGCATGTATTGAAACGGATGGTCAGAGAATGGAGGCAGATAGCGAAAACGAAATTGAAGAAGAAATTGAAGCTATTGAGCGAATAGCTATTGACGCTATTCGGCCATAGCTATCACTTCACTTCACACCGTGAACCCACACCAAACAAGAATGACAAACACATTTCGGGAGAGCATCCACACCGTAACACAACATAAACAAATACCCAGGATCCCTTGCAGCACTAACTCTTCTGGGATGCTACAATATACACCCCCGCTGCCCCCTGACCCCACCCCCACCTCAACCCCTATTACGTCACATCAAATATTCCACTTCGATGAAGTGAATTGAATTATATTTATATAGCGCTTTTCTTTAGTGACTCAAAGCGCTTTTACATAGTGAAACCCAATATCTAAGTTACATTTAAAGCAGTGTGGGTGGCACTTGGAGCAGGTGGGTAAAGTGTCTTGCCCAAGGACACAACGGCAGTGACTAGGACGGCGGAAGCGGGAATCGAACCTGCAACTCTTAAGTTGCTGGCACGGTCACGCTACCAACTGAGCTATACCGGTGGAAGATTGTGTTTATTGTGTGTGTTTGCCATAAAAAAAACATAGTTTTGTTTGACAAAAAAGGGCGGAAAACAAATAAAAAAAACAACATAAGAAAAACTAAAATATTTTGAAATGAGGGATGGATCTGAAGTTGATGTAGACTCCAGAGATTTAAGTGTCAAAGATAAAATGTATGAAACGAGAACTGATCATCACAAACGGAGGCTAACTCGTTAATCCTGTTTTGCCTTTTTCATGAAGTGACAATGTACGACCTTGGCACAGTAGAATTTGAAGGACATATAACATGATTACCACTGGAATAAAACATAATATGGCTTTTATGAAGCTTGAAATCTATGTAATGTTTTTTTTTTTTTTCTGCCAAATAAAGTAAATTGTGTGTTTAATAAAATTTGGTGACATGGTATTAATTTGCGTGTAAGCACTTTTTGGGCACATTCAACAATACCATGATAATAATCATTACTGGGATAATTCGGTTCACAAAATAAATATATTTTGTAGCAGCATGACTCCTTCATAAATGTTATTCGTTACCAGGGATTTTATTCTTTTTACAATACTAAACCCCTTTAAAAGTCTGCCATGTGCTAAGAAGGTGATGATATTAGTTACTCACAATAGATGCCGATCAATACTTTGTTTTAGGACACAATGTTTTTTGTGCAATAAAGATCTCAAAGTAGCGTATATAACGCATTTTCCGGACTTATGGTCTATTTTATATCTTTTGTTTTTCATTTATAGAGGCGCACCAGATTATAGAGCAAACTGAATTACTCATTGTGACAGACTCATTCCGTCGTCTTGCGGGTTCTATGGACCACCAAGGAAGGACATGAGTTTGAGCAGGTTTGACTTGCTTTATTTTTCAAAACCATTTTTTCTGCGGTCGGGTCGCTCTTCCGCTGCGTCTCCCGTCTCCCTCTGCTGCTCGCTCCGCCGTCTGCTTTTCAGCTGTCGGTACCTCCGTCTGCTGTTCTCTCTCCGCACCATCACCAGCCTCGTTCTCTCCTCCTTCTCCCCTTTTATACATCGAGAGGAGATATATTAATCGTGCCCAGGTGCGCGATCCACACACCTGATCTCGTTTGTGGTGTGTCTCCCGGCACGCTCCGCCTCGCCGCTCGCATGCATTCTCCGCCTCCTCGCCGCTAACGTGCCCTGCCGCTCTTTTGGACCGTTGGCTCCGCCTCGCCACAGTCATATTTTTTCTAAATGTAAAACCCTTTCTTGTGGTCTACACAACATGTGATGGTGGTTCTTTGGTCAAAATGTTGCATGGATGATGTTTTACAGATCATCTTCAATCCGCATTGTGACAGACTCATGCC
This sequence comes from Nerophis ophidion, assembly GCF_033978795.1. NCBI lineage: Eukaryota > Metazoa > Chordata > Actinopteri > Syngnathiformes > Syngnathidae > Nerophis > Nerophis ophidion. The sequence goes on from NC_084629.1 coordinate 2,874,244, forward strand.
GTCGTCTTGCGGGTTCCACGGACCACCAAGGAAGGACATGATTTTGAGCAGGTTTGACTTGCTTTATTTTTCAAAACCAGCTTGTCTGCGGCCGGGTCGCTCTTCCGCTGCGTCTCCCGTCTCCCTCTGCTGCTCGCTCCGCCGTCTGCTTTTCAGCAGTCGGTACCTCCGTCCGACTCTTGCGCTCTGTCTCCGTTGTTGTCTGCTGTTCTCTCTCCGCACCATCACCAGCCTCGTTCTCTCCTCCTTCTCCCCTTTTATACATCGAGAGGAGATATATTAATCGTGCCCAGGTGCGCGATCCACATACCTGATCTCGTTTGTGGTGTGTCTCCCGGCACGCTCCGCCTCGCCGCTCGCATGCATTCTCCGCCTCCTCGCCGCTAGCGTGCCCTGCCGCTTTTTTGGACCGTTGGCTACGCCTCGCCACAGTCATATTTTTTCTACATGTAAAACCCTTTCTTGTGGTCTACATAACATGTGATGGTGGTTCTTTGGTCAAAATGTTGCATGGATGATGTTTTACAGATCGTCTTCAATCCGCATTGTGACAGACTCATGCCGTCGTCTTGCGGGTTCCATGGACCACCAAGGAAGGACATGATTTTGAGCAGGTTTGACTTGCTTTATTTTTCAAAACCAGTTTTTCTGCGGTCGGGTCGCTCTTCCGCTGCGTCTCCCGTCTCCCTCTGCTGCTCGCTCCGCCGTCTGCTTTTCAGCAGTCGGTACCTCCGTCCGACTCTTGCGCTCTGTCTCCGTTGTTGTCTGCTGTTCTCTCTCCGCACCATCACCAGCCTCGTTCTCTCCTCTTTCTCCCCTTTTATACATCGAGAGGAGATATATTAATCATGTCCAGGTGCGCGATCCACACACCTGATCTCGTTTGTGGCGTCTCTCCCGGCACGCCGTTCGCATGCGTTCTTCGCCTCCTCGCCGCCATCTTGGGCCAGGCTCTAGCGTGCCCTGCGCTCTGTCGGACCGTCGGCTCTGCCTCGCCACAGTCATATTTCTTCTAAATGTAAAACCCTTTCTTGTGGTCTACATAACATGTGATGGTGGTTCTTTGGTCAAAATGTTGCATGGATGATGTTTTACAGATCGTCTTCAAGCCGCGTTCTGACAGTCCCTTCCGGAAGCGTCTTCTCCCCGTCATCTTTGTTGTAGCGGTGTAGCGTGCAAGGACGGTGGTGGAAGAAGTGTCAAAAGATGGAGATAACTGTCTTAATAGACTTTACCTCAATCAATAACGGAGCAGCATCTCCTCATCCGGAAACAACAACAAGGCCTCTAATAAGAACTCTCTAATAACCAAAGTTCCTTGGGTGAATAATGTAAAGTCACTACACCGGTATGTTTTAGTGCTTTCCTGGCGAGTTTACTGACGGATAAAAGTAAGAACTTTACACTACTTTATATTGAAAAAGGCAACAACGGAGAATGAATGTCATATTACAAAAAAATAGAGAAAAAAAAAAGGCATGGACTACAAAGGCGGAATAGCGCAATTTTTCAGGATTTATGCAGATCCCAAATACAGATCAGCAGGTACCAGAAGGTAAGAAAATTTGCTTTTGAATATGTTATACACACACCATAATAATACTCGTATGTTGAATCACAGTAGAATCCTTCAACCGGTGCAGCTTCATAGCTTACCAAAGTCGTACTAAAACATTTTGACAGATTTTTGAGCGCCGTGTGTAATGTCTTATATTTTCAATGGAACATATAAAATGTTGGTGTTTTTTACTTGAGTCATATTTCCATCATAGTGCAGTCTACACGTATCATATACCATGAATTGATTAACAAGTTGAAAAACTTATCCGGGTGTTACCATTTAGTGGTCAATTGTACGGAATATGTACTGTACTGTGCAATGTACTAATAAACGTTTCAATCAATCAATCGATCTCTTATGTTTGACTGCCATCTACTGGTCACACTTATCAGTACACCTTGTACCAAATAAAATTGCTTCGAGGTCGGTAAGCAACACCAGAATCATTCCGTACATTTGGCGCACCGGGTTATAAGGCGCACTGTCGAGTTTTGAGAGAAAAAAAAAAAATATTCAAACCCTTGCCTGGTATTCGGGTCTGTGGGACCCGTTTAAATTTTTTTATTTAAAGAAAAATGATTAATTAATTTTTCAAACTGAGACTCACTGACTTTGGCTCATTTTCGGTGATGAACATATATCAGAATACATATTTAATGACCACACACCATACACCCCCCCCCTACACATTTATATTACATATAAGAGGTGCGGGTCCACTAGACCCGGGGCTAATAAAAGTGTAGAAATTGATGTTCTCTGTAACACACACACTGCAGGCCTAGACAGGAGGAGGACAGAGTGTAGGTACACAGAACAGTCAAGGGTCAAATGTGCGAGAAAATGAGAGCAGACCGTGTTGACAAACAATGTTGCAACCTTGTGTGGGGACCGCAGTTGCAGAAACACAAAAGATTAATCCCTGTGGGATGCAGAAATTGGCAGAAAAATGTTCCGTGCAACGTTTGTATTGTTGTTACTCAGCCAGTGTTTGTGGGTCTGATGGACCCGTTGCATTTTGTGGCTTTTAATGCCTCACAATCAAACACTTTTATGTTAAAAGAGTGAACTTATGTGTATTGGGATAAGGAAAACACTGAGTAACAACAATATGGATATTACACAAGAGTAAAGTGCACTTTAGAGTCCGGAAAATATGGTACTTTAATTGGAACATTTTTTTATCACGGAATTAGTGGATGCTTGGTGGGTAGTGGCGTTTTTTTTTTTATGTAATGCAGGTTTGCTTCCAGTACCACTTAACACTGGTCAAAACCTAAATATTAACCCACGTTATCTTTGTAAATTCACGTATGTAGAGTTTGTGAAAATCAAGAGCATAGTCAGGAAGACCGAGATAACTTTGTAAGGTTGAACTGTATTAAAAAATAAGTGCAAATTGCTCCAACTACTGTAGTACACAACCTGGCCGGTGGCCATAAAGTGTGACATTTAAGGAAACCAAGAGCTCCTGTACTTAATCGCCCGGGGTAGTGGATAATGCACGGGAAATAATCTCGAGACACCAAGCTGTGTCATTTCGGAGAGTGACAGAAGTTTATTAAGCTTTATGTTACGGTAAATACTCAAATCCAAGCATTCGACTTCCCTTTTAGACTCTTGTGATTTAGGGCTATATGAATAAACATTGATTGATTGATTGATTGATTAAAAAGGGTGTCGTGCAGCAACTGGAGAAAAACTAATCACAAAGTGATGGGCTCTTGAATGGAAACAAACCATTTTAATTTTTGCTGCAAATGCATCTGTCAGGGCGTGGACTATGGTGTGGTTTAAGGTAAGGACATATTTTAATTAATAACTCAAAAAAAGGTACAAACGAAAGTTGCTCACGGAGGAGTTTTAAAACTTGACTATGAAAACAAAAACTTGCACTAATGCAAAAATATGGACATAAAACAAAAACTTGCACTATGGCATGAATAACAAAAAAACTTACTTGGAACGAGATATGGACATGGATCATCGGCAACGATAGCAAGGGTGTTAAGAGGCTGACTGCCTGGCAACTACAGGCTTAAATGCTGTGGTGATTAACAGGTGCATGAGTCCAAATGATCCAGGTGCGTGACATGACAGGTGAAAACGAATTGGTAGTCATGATGACAAAACAAACAGGAACTAATGAAGTCAAAAACAAAACAGGATATAACTAAACAGACATGATCACAATAAAATGACAGCATCACCACTTACGGTGGAATCGTTTCTGCTAAAAAATAAGAAAAATTTGATTATGGATTACTTAGAACTCAGTTAGCGACTTTTTTCATGTCCGCAGTTTTTTTGCCTTTGAAGTAGTTTTTTTGTTGTTGTTTTTAGCCAAGTCTGTTTTCCGCCTTGTGCGCGCCTTTAGTTTGCCCTTTTTTTTTATAGATACATTTAAATATGTACTTTCCTTCACGCCATGTCCCGTCACCTTCCTTTGCATTCCGGGAAAACAAACCACACCATAGTTTAAGTTTTGACAAAGTTAAAATAACAAGCCTGTATTTAACACAGTGCCGTCTTCTGGTTAGGCTCGTATTTTCCTAACTTCCGGCCCAACTACTCTTTTGCCTTTAATAAAGTAATTTATTTGTGGTTTGACAGGTGACTAGTCTTCAGGGCTCCGAAAATTCAAATTCGCCGTGATACTTGCCGAGACGCCACGTTCCACACGTCCTTGGGATAATTACACGCACCCGTGTTAATCATGTCACTGTTATTTAAGCTTGCAGTTGCCAGGCAGTCGCCCTGGCATCATTGTTGTTGTTCCTTTCATGCTCTGTTCATGCTAGTTTTTCATGCCAAAGTTCATGCTCCATGCCAAGCACGTAAGTTTTATTTATTCAAGTCACAGTTAGTGACTTTTTTTATGTCCTAAGTTTTTTTGCCTTTGAGGTAGTTTTTTTAATGTTGTTTTTAGCCAAGTTTATTTTCCGCCTTGTGCGCGCCTTTAGTTTGCACTTTAGTTTATGTACTTACCTTCACGCCATATCCCGTCACCTTCCTTTGCATTCCGGGAAAACAAACCACACCATAGTCTAAGTTTTGACAATATTTAACACAGTGCCGTCTTCTGGTTAGGCTCGTATTTTCCTAACTTCCGGCCCAACTACTCTTTTGCCTTAAATAAAGTAATTTATTTGTGGTTTGACAGGTGACTAGTCTTCAGGGCTCCGAAAATTCTAATTCGCCGTGATACTTGCCGAGACGCCACGTTCCACACGTCCTTGGGATAATTACACGCACCCGTGTTAATCATGTCACTGTCATTTAAGCTTGCAGTTGCCAGGCAGTCGGCCTGGCGTCATAGTTGTTGTTCCTTTCATGCTCTGTTCATGCTAGTTTTTCATGCCAAAGTTCATGCCTCATGCCAAGCACGTAATGTTTATTTATTCAAGTCACAGTTAGCGACTTTTTTCATGTCCTAAGTTTTTTTGCCTTTGAGGTAGTTTTTTTTGTTGTTGTTTTTAGCCAAGTTTGTTTTCCGCCTTGTGCGCGCCTTTAGTTTGCACTTTTGTTTTTTATAGATAAATGTAAATATGTACTTACCTTCACGCCATGTCCCGTCACCTTCCTTTGCATTCCGGGAAAACAAACCACACCATAGCCTAAGTTTTGACAATATTTAACACAGTGCCGTCTTCTGGTTAGGCTCGTATTTTCCTAACTTCCGGCCCAACTACTCGTTTGCCTTAAATAAAGTAATTTATTTGTGGTTTGACAGGTGACTAGTCTTCAGGGCTCCAAAAATTCAAATTCGCCGTGACACTTGCCGAGACGCCACGTTCCACACGTCCTTGGGATAATTACACGCACCCGTGTTAATCATGTCACTGTCATTTAAGTTTGCAGTTGCCAGGCAGTCGGCCTGGCGTCATTGTTGTTGTTCCTTTCATGCTAGTTTTTCATGCCAAAGTTCATGCTTCATGCCAAGCACGTAATGTTTATTTATTCAAGTCACAGTTAGTGACTTTTTTCATGTCCTAAGTTTTTTTGCCTTTGAGGTAGTGTATTTGTTGTTGTTTTTAGCCAAGTTTGTTTTCCGCCTTGTGCGCGCCTTTTGTTTGCACTTTTTTTTTTATAGATAAATTTAAAAATGTACTTACCTTCACGCCATGTCCCGTCACCAAAACAAACCGCACTATAGTCTAAGTTTTGACAAAGTTAAAATAACAAGCCTGTATTTAACACAGTGCCATCTTCTGGTTAGGCTCGTATTTTCCTAACTTCCGGCCCAAGTACTCCTTTGCCTTAAATAAAGTAATTTATTTGTGGTTTGACAGGTGACTAGTCTTAAGGGCTCCGAAAATTCAAATTCGCCGTGATATTTGCCGAGACGCCACGTTCCGCACGTCCTTGGGATAATTACAGTTGTCTCGTAACGGAGGTCATCATTCACTTTGATTGTCCTGAACTTTCCTGTTGGAAAGCCAGCACAACAGGCGGCGTTAACGTCCCGGACACATTCCTTTGTTCAACAGCACCCACGGATTAGGCCCCCACTCAAAAGTGTGGCCGAGATATCCAAATCCCGGGGATGTGTCCTTTGGAGGCACACCTAACAAGTTATTTGCTTTTTTTTTTTTGATTAGCTCAGCAGAACATGCGATGGTTTCCCCTTGATAAATTAGAGGGGTTGGGATTTAATGAATGGAACATGGGGGTCACCTTTGTGTCTCGGGGTGATACGTTGAAAAAAAAAAAAAAACACACACAAACAAATAGATTTTTCTTACTGCCACATGCCTCTTCTTAATAATCAAGATTCCTCATCCCCGGCATGGTCGCTGGCGTACAGAATCTCATTACCTTCTCTCGCTGAGGGGAGAGAGAGAGAGAGAGAGGTAACACTTTTTTTCTCTGACTTCCCCTCCAAACCGGGTTGGGGGGGTGGGGGTGGGGGGGGGTTTATGGGACACGCAGATTTCTGCTTATTTGCGCATACATCCACATTGCCCGTCCACATATGCAAATGACTCATGCAAAGCCCCAAATGCTAAAGTCTACACCATTAGTTTTCCACTTCATGATCTCCACATGGGGCCGTTAGAGGGATAATGTTCCATACAATATAGGGTTTGCTTTTAATTAATAGGGAAAATGCACTTTGAATCGAAGGAGATATTTGGATTCATGTAAAAAAATACAAAAAAGTAATAACTAAATCAAAAGTAAGCTTTGAGAGCCTTAGGAGGATAAGGCCCTTTTACCTGATATTAATTATAGTATTTTTTTACTCTAAAAAAGTATTTAGTCAGCCAGCGATTGTGCAAGTTCTCCCACTTAAAATGATGACAGAGGTCTGTCATTTTCATCATAGGTACACTTCAACTGTGAGAGACAGAATGTGAAAAAAAAACATCCAACAATTCACATTGTAGGAATTTTTAAGAATTTATTTGTAAATGATGGTGGAAAATAAGTATTTGGTCAACCATTCAAAGCTCTCACTGATGGAAGGAGGTTTTGGCTCAAAATCTCACGATACATGGCCCCATTCATTCTTTCCTTAACATGGATCAATCGTCCTGTCCCCTTAGCAGAAAAACAGCCCCAAAGCATGATGTTTCCACCTCCATGCTTCACAGTAGGTGTGGTGTTCTTGGGATGCAACTCAGTATTCTTCTTCCTCCAAACACCACCAGTTGAGTTTATACCAAAATGGATACATGGATGATACAGCAGAGGATTGGGAGAATGTCATGTGGTCAGATGAAACCAAAATAGAACTTTTTGGTATAAACTCAACTGGTGGTGTTTGGAGGAAGAAGAACACTGAGTTGCATCCCAAGAACACCATACCTACTGTGAAGCATGGGGGTGAAAACAGCATGCTTAGGGGTTATTTTTCTGCTAAGGGGACAGGACGATTGATCCGTGTTAAGGAAAGAATGAATGGGGCCATGTATCGTGAGATTTGGAGCCAAAACCTCCTTCCATCAGTGAGAGCTTTGAATGGTTGACCAAATACTTTTAAATTCCTAAAATGGTAATTCCTGGATTTTTTTTTCACATTCTGTCTCTCACAGTTGAAGTGTACCTATGATGAAAATTACAGACCTCTGTCATCATTTGAAGTGGGAGAACTTGCACAATCGCTGGCTGACTAAATACTTTTTTGCCCCACTATATATTATCTATTTACTGTATGTATATATATATATATATATATATATATATATATATATATATATATATATATCTTTCTGTGTGGAGTTTGCATGTTCTCCCCGTGAATGCGTGGGTTCCCTCCGGGTACTCCGGCTTCCTCCCACTTCCAAAGACATGCACCTGGGGATAGGCCCCTCCCACCTCCAAAGACATGCACCTGGGGATAGGCCCCTCCCACTTCCAAAGACATGCACCTGGGGATAGGTTGATTGGCAACACTAAATGGTCCCTAGTGTGTGAATGTTGTCTGTCTATCTGTGTTGGCCCTGCGATGAGGTGGCGACTTGTCCAGGGTGTACCCCGCCTTACGCCCGATTGTAGCTGAGATAGGCGCCTGCGCCCCCCGCGACCCCGAAAGGGAATAAGCGGTAGAAAATGGATGGATATATATATATATATATATATATATAGAGAGAGAGAGAGAGAGATTTTTTTTTTTTCAAAAAAGTTAAAAAAAATCCCACAGTGGATTGTTTTAAGTCTTGTCTTAAGACCCACTTTTATTATTTGGCGTTTAACACTTCGTGAGTTGTGTGGTCCTCTGTGTTTGCTTTTTTTGTGTTTTTTTTTCATTTTTTATTTGTTTTTATTTTTAATTCCTTATTACTGTTTTAATTGGTTTTTCCCTTTAAAATCGTTTTTAATCATATTTATATTCACATTGTTTTTATATTGGTTTTATTTTTCATTCAGTCATTGGTGAAGCTAAGGATAATATTGGAATATTGTTTTTAATATTGTTTTGCAGCGCTTTGGGAACATTTAAGTTGTTTAAGTGTGCTATACTAATACCGCGGATTGGATTGGATATATGTATAAATTAATAAACATTTTTTAATTTTTTAATTGTTTGCATATATCTTACTTGTATTTTAGTTTTTATCTTTACACATGGTTCTTACTATTTTACAAGTTTTATTATTTGTACTTTGCAACCATATTATCTGCCGTGCTCGTGGGGGCGCTTTTGTGTCAGCGTCCTTGTGGCCATGGTCTGATGACCTCCTGGTACTGATGGGTCCTGTGATAGTGTTTACTCACATGTCTCCTCTGTACTCAGCCATGCAATCAATTGTCTTTATATTTGCATATGTGTTTATGTCATGTGTGTGTGTGTATTTTTGTTTGAAATCTATGTCCGTGCGTACGTACGTGATAATGGGGTATTTTTTTAACTTTGTAAATCAATTTGCATTACATTTCTTTTTTGACTGATTGAAACTTGTATTAGTAGATTGCACAGTACAGTACATATTCCGTACAATTGACCACTAAATGGTAACACCCCAATAAGTTTTTCAACTTATTTAAGTCGGGGTCCACGTTAATCAATTCATGGTACAAATATATAATATCAGCAAAATAAAGTCATCACACAAGTTAATCATCATAGTATAATTGCGGCTGCTAGACTTTTGACAAGAACAAGAAAGTTTGATCACATTACGCCTGTACTGTATATACCTTTATATACATATATACATACATACATACCTATACTGTATATACCTTTATATACATATATACATACATATATACCTGTACTGGTTCACCTGCACTGGCTTCCTGTGCACTTTAAGGTTTTACTACTTACGTATAAAATACTAAACGGTCCACCTCCATCCTATCTTGCCGATTGTATTGTACCATATGTCCCGGCAAGAAATCTGCCTTCAAAGAACTCCGGCTTGTTAGTGATTCCCAAAGCCCATAAAATGTCTGCGGGCTATAGAGCGTTTTCCGTTCGGGCTCCAGTACTCTGGAATGCCCTCCCGGTAACAGTTCGAGATGCTACCTCAGTAGAAGCATTTAAGTCTCACCTTAAAACTCATTTGTATACTCTAGCCTTTAAATAGACCTCCTTTTTTAGACCAGTTGATCTGCCATTTAGTTTATTTTCTCCTCTGCCCCCCTCTCCCTTGTGGAGGGGGGCTGGGGGGCACAGGTCCGGTGGCCAACGATGAAGTGCTGGCTGTCCAAAGTCGGGACCCGGGTTGGACCGCTTGCATAGGTTAGGGACATCTCTGTGCTGCTGACCCGTCTCCGCTTGGGATGGTCTCCTGCTGGCCCCACTATGGACTGGACTATCACTATTATGTTAGATCCACTATGGCAGGGGTGCCCACACTTTTTCTGCAGGCGAGCTACTTTTCAATTGACCAACTCGAGGGGATCTACCTCATTTATATATATCATTTATATTTATTTATTTATGAAAGAGACATTTTTGTAAACAAGTTAAATGTGTTTAATGATAATACAAGCATGTGTAACACATATAGATGTCTTTCTTTCACCAAGACAAGAATATAAGTTGGTGTATTACCTGATTCTGATGACTTGCATTGATTGGAATCAGACAGTAATGATGATAACGCCCACATTTTCAAATGGAGGAGAAAAAAAGTTGTCCTTTCTGTACAATACCACATGAAAGTGGTTGGTTTTTGGCATCTAATTCATCCAGCTTCCATACACTTTACAAGAAAAACATTGGCGGCAAATTCCGTAGCTTGCTTGATTGACATTCACGGCACCCGAGGGTCTTGTGAGATGACGCTGGCTGCTGCCAGTTCATTATTATGAAAAAATGACAGAGAGGAAGGCGAGAAACACTTTTTATTTCAACAGACTTTCGCGCCGTCCCTTCCGTCAAAACTCTAAAGGCCGACTGCACATTTCCTATCTTCACAATAAAAGCCCTGCTTCATGCTGCCTGCGCTAACAAAATAAGAGTCTCATCACTTGTGCACGCCAGCTTTCTGAGCGATCGCTTGTGCACGCCAGTTTTCCGAGACTCTGTATTTAGTTAGCGCAGGCAGCATGAAGCAGGGCTTTTATTGTGAAGATAGGAAATGTGCAGTCGGCCTTTAGAGTTTTGACGGAAGGTACGGCGCGAGAGTCTTGAAATAAAAAGTGTTTCTGGCCTTCCTCTCGGTCATATTTTCATAATAATGATCTTGCAGCAGCCAGCGTCATCTCACAAGACCCTCCGGTACCGTGAATGTCATTTAAGTGACGTCTTGGTGAAGATTGATGATCACTCATTTTTAGGTCTATTTTTTTTAAAAGCCTGGCTGGAGATTGACTGACACACCCCCCGCGGTCGACTGGTAGCTCGCGATCGACGTAATGGGCACCCCTGCCCTATGGACTGGACTTTCGCAATAGTATGTTAGACCCACTCGACGTCCATTGCATCCGGTCTCCCCTAGAGAGGAGGCGGGTTGGAATCACCCACATCTGTGGACCTCTCCAAGGTTTTTCAAAGTCATTCATATTGACATCCCACTGGGTTGTGAGTTTTTCCTTGCCCTTATGAACCGAAGATGTCGTTGAGGCTTGTGCATTCCTTTGAGACACTTGTGATTTAGGGCTAAATAATTAATTGATTGATTGATATACATTGAATTATTTTACAATCTGGGGGGGTGGGATGTGGTGGGGGTTCGGGGGGTTCGGGTTATGGTTGGGTTGCTATCAGCATACTTCAGTCATCAACAATTATATCATCTGAGAATGGGACATTGTAACCGTGTAGGTCTCACTTCGTAGGATATGTACAGCGAGCGGTGAACATAATGAGCTCAGAAAGCATAAGAACAAGTATATACATTTGATTATTTACAATCTGGGGAGGTGGGGTTAGGCTAGGGTTGTAGTTGTCTGGAGATGTTCTTTTAGTGCGGTTTTGAAGAAGGATAGAGATGCACTTTTCCATATTGGTGTGGCATAGAAGGAGAAGGAGTTAACCTTTGTTGGATCGGAATCTGGGTTTGACGTGGTTTTTGGAGCTCCCCCTGGTGTTGTGGTTATGGCGGTCATTTACGTTCTGGAAATAGTTTGACATCAATCAATCAATGTTTACTTATATAGCCCTAAATCACTAGTGTCTCAAAGGGCTGCACGAACCACTACGACATCCTCGGTAGGCCCACATAAGGGCAAGGAAAACTCACACCCAGTGGGACGTCGGTGACAATGATGACTATGAGAACCTTGGAGAGGAGGAAAGCAATGGATGTCGAGCGGGTCTAACATGATACTGTGAAAGTTCAATCCATAATGGATCCAACACAGCAGCGAGAGTCCCGTTCACAGCGGAGCCAGCAGGAAACCATCCCAAGCGGAGGCGGATCAGCAGCGCAGAGATGTCCCCAGCCGATACACAGGCGAGCAGTACATGGCCACCGGATCGGACCGGACCCCCTCCACAAGGGTGGGACATAGAAGAAAAAGAAAAGAAGCGGCAGATCAACTGGTCTAAAAAGGGAGTCTATTTAAAGGCTAGAGTATACAAATGAGTTTTAAGGTGAGACTTAAATGCTTCTACTGAGGTAGCATCTCGAACTGTTACCGGGAGGGCATTCCAGAGTACTGGAGCCCGAACGGAAAACGCTCTATAGCCCGCAGACTTTTTTTGGGCTTTGGGAATCACTAACAAGCCGGAGTCCTTTGAACGCAGGTTTCTTGCCGGGACATATGGTACAACACAATCGGCATTACAGGGAGACAGAACAGGATCGCTGACGGGTCTGCCAGCTTCCAGCACCCCTTACACAAAAGATGAGATACAGGTAAACAAGGGGGGGTAAAGGGAGAAAAAAAGAGAACAATAAAATAAAAATTAAAAAATCAGTCTTAGTCTGGGCCCTGGAGAGGGGGTGCAGACTGAGGCCAAGGGAAAAAAACAACTCATAGCCATAGAACACATCCCTCTTACGTGTCTGTAAGAGGGAAACATCAAACATCAAAGAACACAGAGGACATCAAAGACATTAAAGCAGCAGATACAAGCAGACACTTCTACATACAGCTATGAATAAAAAGTAAAAGAAACATATCCACTGTGGTGGCCTCTGCGGTGTTCCACGCCATCGTCCGCTGGGGTGGAGGGAGCATGGCCAGAGACAGGAGCAGACCCAACAAAGCAACCAAGACAGCAGACTCCACTCTCGGCCAGTGTCCAGTCCGCATGGATGAGCGAGGATACGTCCAAGGTGACTGAGGTGTCCGACACCTGCTCACCCAGCCAAGACACCGCGAAGCCTCTCCGTCCCAGCGCTCAGTACTAGCTCCGCAGTCCTGTCCCCTCATCCGCATCTCCTCCAATCCCTTCAAACCGACTCCGGTGTGGCAGACACCCAGCAGCTGGTCTCCATGGCCAAAAGGCTCCAGATCCAGAAGTCCACAAAAAAGCACCACAGAGGTCACAAAAGTGCCCACCTTGTCCCACAGTCCCAAAGGGTCCCGGACCAAAAGGCAAACAAGTATAATCACACATGAAAACAAGAGTGAAACACAAAAGGATGACACAAGAGCACAGAGCTCCTGCTAACAGCAGCCAGTACAGCAGCGCCATCTGGGGAAAAAACAAATATACAGTACTGTGCAATCTACTAATAAAATAAAAGTTTCAATCAATCAATGGGCTAACTTGGCTGACATTAGCAGGTCTGGAGACACACTCCGCGTGGCTTCGGAAGGACCAACGACACAATTCTCACAACAGACCACGACCCTTATTCACTGACCTTCTCACAGTAAAAGAATGGATTGATTAACTTAAAAAAGTTAAACAACTTATTGGGGTGTTACCATTTCGTGGTCAATTGTACGGAATATGTACTGTACTGTGCAATCTACTAATAAAAGTTTCAATCAATCAATCAATGAACAATGCCAACACTGTCATAAACATGTGCCATATAGTGAAACCACACTAAACAACAACGACAAACACATTTTGGAAGAATTTCTACATAAACACTACAGAACCAATTCCCAGAATCCCCTGCAGCACCAACTCTTCCAGGACCTATGAATAAAAGTCCCAATCAATCAATCAATGAAATGAATATAGAGTTTATTGAGATGCCTGACACTTTATTCATAACTTTCTCTTTACTGTACCAATTTTAAACAACTCAGAGGCTGTACCATATAATTCATTCAAGATGTTTCATTGACTAATCTTATTTGTGTCAGGCTTGGACTTGGATTTGGTTTACTCCTTCGATGCAGAGAGGATACGGGACGAGCCAAACGAGAGTGTAAGTACATGGTTTATTTGAATACTAAATACAAAAATAATAGAACTAAGGGCGCTCACAAAGAGGTACAAAACTTGGCTACTAAAATGCAAACAGGAAAACAAAACACCTGCTCGATGGCATGAAAGACGATAAACTATAAACTTGAACTTTTGCACTGTGGCAGAACTATGAACAACTAAAACAAAAACACTTACCGTGACCGAAACAAGGGGGTCATGGATAGCAGGGTGCGTAGCACATAATTGTGAAGGCATGAAGCAGAATGCAAATAGAAAAGTTCCCAGCATGATGAACAGAAAGCAAATGACTTAAGTACTGGCTGTGGTAATAGAAAACAGGTGTGAGAGGCTGAGGATCGGGGCGCGACTTAAGGGGACCAGGTGGAAACTAATAGGTTGGCATGGAAACAAACAAAACCAGGAAGTGCAAAACGTGACTGGATGTCCAAAATCATAACATAACATGACAAAACAAAACATGATCCATAGGTGGGACAATTTGTAATCCATTTTATTGGCTTTTTTTGAAAAATCATTGCATGAGATATATTTTTCAAAATTGTTTAAACACATGCATCATTTCATGTTCATTTATTTATTATTCATAAAACCTTTCAACTATATTTTTGTTTAACCGTGTCCCTGTCATGACGGGGGGGGGGTCGCAACTTGCGGAGAGGTTTGTTCTCCCAGGATGCAAACAGACTTTTCCGGATAACGGTAGAAGGTACGCAGAGGGTTTAGTGCGCCTGCCTCACTATACGAAGTTCCTGAGTAGTCCTGGGTTCAATCCCGGGTTCGGGATCTTTCTTTGTGGAGTTTGCATGTTCTCCCCGAGAATGCGTGGGTTCCCTCCGGGTACTCCGGCTTCCTCCCACTTCCAAAGACATGCACCTGGGGATAGGTTGATTGGCAACACTAAATTTTCCCTAGTGTGTGAATGTGAGTGTGAATGTTGTCTGTCTATCTGTTTGCCCTGCGATGAGGTGGCGACTTGTCCAGGGTGTACCCCACCTTCCGCCTGATTGTAGCTGAGATAGGCACCAGCAACCCCAACGGGAATAAGCGGTAGGAAATGGATGGATGGGTAGAAGGTACGAACATAAGTTAATTTAAACACTCAAAATTACTACAAAAACAAAGGGTACACACAAGGTGGGGAACAAACTTAACGCAGGAACAAAACTAACACATAAACAGACTAAGGGCATAAAACAAAACTAAACTTACTGTGACGTGAAAAGCATGAAACTATGGCAAGAAGTGAGCAATCTGAAGTGTCTGGAGTGTGATATAGGGTGATGTCGCCAGGATGACTGCCTGGCAACTACAGGCTTAAATAGGTGCAGTGATGACAGGTGCGTGAGTCGTGAACACATAAGGGGTGAAAACTAATTGGTAGTCATGGAAACTAAACCAAACCAGGGTGCGCAAAAACATGTACTAATGGAGTCAAAAACAAAAGAGAACATGATCACAAACACATGACAGTCCTGATAAAAGCAAAAACAAAAACATATCATCCAGTTTGTGGCCATCGTAAGTCAATTAAAAAAAATGACTTCTGGGTATATGATATTGATCGACTAATTGGTAATTGGATGTTTATTTAGAGAGCACAAGTGCAGTGCTCCCTTTAATCATTTTGATTGAAGCTACAGTGTGATGATTGACAGGCGGAACCTTTTAATTGGCTATTGTCTACGGCCGCGCACAAAGTGCTTTTGCAGAAAAATAAATACACGAAAAATACATTCTCAGATGAAACCGTCTTGCGAGCCAATTCTAATCCACCAGATAGTACGTCGATTATCGTTAAATGGTAAATGAGTTTTACTTGTACAGCGCTTTTCTACCTTCAAAGCACTCAAAGAGCTTTGATACTATTTCCACATTCACCCATTCACACACACGTTCACACACTGATGGCGGGAGCTGCCACGCAAGGCGCTAACTACGACCCATCAGGAGCAAGGGTGACGTGTCTTGCTCAAGAACACAACGGACATGACTAGGGTGATAGAAGCCGGGGATTGAACCAGGAACCAATATCATCCCTACATTGTTTTATGAATACTATCACTAGGTAATACTGCAGTATTTTGTAGGACGACATAATTATGTCATCACTAAATTGTTTTATCAATACTATCAGGAGGTAAAACATCTGCGGTTCTCTCCAAGGTTTCTCATTGTCCCATTGGGTTGAGTTTTTCCTTGCCCTGATGTGGGATTTGAGCCAAGGATGTCGTCGTGGGGGGTGGGGGGTTGGGTGGCAGTGGCGGCGGCGGCGATGACCAAGAAGAACGCGGAGTTGGAATATAATTACAACACTTTATGTACATATTTATACTGCGATGAGGTGGCGACTTGTCCAGGGTGTACCCCGCCTTCCGCCCGATTGTGGCTGATAGGCGCCAGCGCCCCCCGCGACCCCAAAAAGGAATAAGCGGTAGGAAATGGATGGATGGATGTACATATTTATATACATATTTATATAATATTTACATATTTATATAATATGTAACTACAAGCTCCATTCACAGACAGAGTCCCATTGCTTTTATGAGCGCTTGAGCGAGTCAAAAGCCGTAAAAATAAATAAATAAATAAAAAATAAAAAAATAAATAAAATAAATATATATATTTTATTTAATTTTATTTTTTGTTTTTTATTTTATTTTATTTATGGCGGCCGTAATTCTTTGAATGAATGTGTGGAAAACCTTGTATATATATATATATATATATATATATATATATATATATATATATATATATATATATATATATATATATATATATATATTACTCAATAGGACGGAATATACGTTAGGTTAGGAAAAAACACAGAGGCTACTCATCCCTACAAGCCTCTTTTGCAGGTTTCCCTGCTTTTCAGGGGATTTTATTATATGTTGTATCTTAAAAAATCCCCTGTTTCGCAGGTTACCCTACTCTTCAGAGGATTTTATTATATATGCATCTATTTTCTAACGCGTATCCCTTTCGGGATTGCGGGGGGTGCTGGAGCCTATGTTATTATAAAATCCCCTGAAGAGCAGGGAAACCTGCGAAACAGGTTTGTAGGGAGGAAATAGCCTCTGTGTTATTTCCTGACATAAAGTGTATATATATATATATATATATATATATATATATATATATATATATATATATATATATATATATATATATATATATATATATATATATACAGAATTTTTTTAACACAATGTGGCCCCTGAGTTAAAAAGTTTTGGGACCCCCAGTTCTAAACACTGTACAAGGTTTTGTTTGTTTTAATTTGGCTTTAGTTAAACATTGTCATGTCTGTGTGATCATGTTTTTTTTTTGGGACACTCAGTTCCTGTTTTTGCACTTCCTGTTTTGTTTTGTTACCATAGCAACTCATTCGTTTCCACCTTGTCCTCATGTCACGCACCTGTCTCACGTTTCGCACTCGCACACCTGTTTTCACTGATCATGTCATTGCTATTTAAGCCTGTCTGTTTCTGTTGTTCGTCCTGGCAACATCACCGTTTACCACCTTCTACCACCGTCTATCACCCTCGATACCTCTACTCACGTCATGCCATGTTACCTCCACTCAGCTTCATCTCAAGTTTCACAGTTCCATGCCTCGCAGTTTTTGTTGATAGTTCACAGTTTCTGCCTTTGTTTTCATCAGTCAAGTTTTTTCTCCTCCAATGTGCGCGCCTTTTGTTTGTTCCTGTTTTTTTAGTTTTAGTGTTTTAAAATAAAAAAAAATGTCTTTACCTTCACGCCGTTTCCACTCCATTCGCTTCGCACCTCGGGAAAACAAACCACGCCCACGTCCTCGCCTTGACAAACATGAAGCATTCAGAATATTTGTCTGCTGTACATCCTTCATCCTTGAATTAATCCTATTAATCATGCAAAGAAAAATATAAAATGGTGCATTTTCCACAATGACAGTAAAAGCACAACCAATTGCAAATCTCTTTACTCCTCATAACGTCCTTTCGAGATCAAGACTTTCCTCCTCAAAAATGCAAATTAATCTTTAAAACCGGACATTCCCCCAACACGAGTGTCTCGGCGGGGTAACGCCGTAAGCCACCGGGTTCATTGTCATCCCTAAGGGCAATTATACTTAAAACATGTTCACACTTAATGAATTCAAACGCTACATTTTAGCCATGAAAGTCTCTTGGATTCCTCGAAACCAAGTAAGACACTGAAGCCGTTTTATGTCATTTATTAATTACACACGTTCCGGGTTGTGTTATTTATGACGTTGCGCGGGCGGCGATTTAGATAACACAATAATACACTCTGAAGGCCTTTTCTTTATCTTTCCTTGTTTAGCTGATGACTTATCTGGTGTGCGCACCTCGCCGGCATCTGGGAAACTGACATGAAAGACACTGCTGACATATTAGGATCTGACTTGTCTCAGAAATTAATCAAATTTACGCTTTTATTTTTTTTGATAGTCACGCGCGTGTAATCGCCCTGCGAAGGTGAGATGTTTGAGTTAAACAGATACGAGGACACAACTTTGTTCCGCTCACGTCTGCAGACTGCCCGGAATAGATCAAATACCAAAAATGTACAGGTACTCGGTATTGCAACAAATATTCACACAATGCACTCCAGTATTATTATAAGTATATACACTCAAATAACAATCGACTAGGTCAGGGGTTGGGAACCTTTTTGGCTGAGAGAGCCAAGAAGCCAAATATTTTAAAATCTATTTCCGTAAGAGCCGTATAATATTTTTTTTAACACTGAACACAACAAAACGCGTGCATTTTTAAGAAAGACCAACATTTCTAGAGAGGTCTCTTATTCTTTGTAATAACATTTTTATCCTGAAACTAAGGGTGTTGCCAGCACCGGCCTTGAATTCAGCGACAGGTGCGTAGAAGGCCCACCTGGGCCTTTTTCTCTGATCACCCGTCGCTATGTTATAAGCAGCAGCCAGGAGGAGGGACGGGCTTGGGGCTAGAAAACAGAGTGCGAGCGAGAACGAAAGAGAAAAAGACAATTGCTGGAAAGCAACTGAGGGACTTATTGAAAAATAAAACAATATTGTAACCCTGAAACTGGCTCTCATGTCAGTGCTTGGTGGTCTGAAGAACCCCCAGGAGGGCAAGCCCCAAACTAACCAATACGATGAGATGGCGACTTGTCCAGGGTGTACCCCGCCTTCCGCCCGATTGTAGCTGAGATAGGCGGCAGCGCCCCCCGCCACCCCAAAAGGGAATAAGCGGTAGAAAATGGATGGATAGATGGATGAACACAACAAAACGCGTGCATTTTTAAGAAAGACCAACATTTCTAGAGAGGTTTCTTATTCTTTGTAATAACATTGTTATTCTGAAGCTAAGGGTGTTGCCAGGACCGGCCTTGAATTCAGCGACAGGTGCGTAGAAGGCCCACCTGGGCCTTTTTATCCGATCACCCGTCGCTATCTTATAAGCAGCAGCCAGGAGGAGAGACGGGCTTGGGGCTAGAAAACAGAGTGCGAGCGAGAACGAAAGAGAAAAAGACAATTGCTGGAAAGCAACTGAGGGACTTATTGAAAAATAAAACAATATTGTAACCCTGAAACTGGCTCTCATGTCAGTGCTTGGTGGTCTGAAGAACCCCCAGGAGGGCAAGCCCCACACTAACCAATACGATGAGATGGCGACTTGTCCAGGGTGTACCCCGCCTTCCGCCCGATTGTAGCTGAGATAGGCGCCAGCGCCCCCCGCCACCCCAAAAGGGAATAAGCGGTAGGAAATGGATGGATAGATGGATGAACACAACAAAACGCGTGCATTTTTAAGAAAGACCAACATTTCTAGAGAGGTTTCTTATTCTTTGTAATAACATTGTTATTCTGAAGCTAAGGGTGTTGCCAGGACCGGCCTTGAATTCAGCGACAGGTGCGTAGAAGGCCCACCTGGGCCTTTTTATCCGATCACCCGTCGCTATCTTATAAGCAGCAGCCAGGAGGAGAGACGGGCTTGGGGCTAGAAAACAGATTGCGAGCAAAAACGAAAGAGAAAAAGACAATTGCTGGAAAGCAACTGAGGGACTTATTGAAAAATAAAACAATATTGTAACCCTGAAACTGGCTCTCATGTCAGTGCTTGGTGGTCTGAAGAACCCCCTGGAGGGCAAGCCCCACACTAACCAATACGATGAGATGGCGACTTGTCCAGGGTGTACCCCGCCTTCCGCCCGATTGTAGCTGAGATAGGCGCCAGCGCCCCCCGCCACCCCAAAAAGGGAATAAGCGGTATCAAATGGATGGATAGATGGATGAACACAACAAAACGCGTGCATTTTTAAGAAAGACCAACATTTCTAGAGAGGTTTCTTATTCTTTGTAATAACATTTTTATTCTGAAGCTAAGGGTGTTGCCAGGACCGGCCTTGAATTCAGCGACAGGTGATCAGATAAAAAGGCCCACCTGGGCCTTTTTATCTGATCACCTGTCGCTATGTTATAAGCAGCAGCCAGGAGAAGAGACGGGCTTGGGGCTAGAAAACAGAGTGCGAGCGAGAACGAAAGAGAAAAAGACAATTGCTGGAAAGCAACTGAGAGACTTATTGAAAAATAAAACAATATTGTAACCCTGAAACTGGCTCTCATGTCAGTGCTTGGTGGTCTGAAGAACCCCCTGGAGGGCAAGCCCCACACTAACCAATACGATGAGATGCCGACTTGTCCAGGGTGTACCCCGCCTTCCGCCCGATTGTAGCTGAGATAGGCGCCAGCGCCCCCCGCCACCCCAAAAGGGAATAAGCGGTAGCAAATGGATGGATAGATGGATGAACACAACAAAACGCGTGCATTTTTAAGAAAGACCAACATTTCTAGAGAGGTCTCTTATTCTTTGTAATAACATTTTTATTCTGAAGCTAAGGGTGTTGCTAGGACCGGCCTTGAATTCAGCGACAGGTGCGTAGAAGGCCCACCTGGGCCTTTTTCTCTGATCACCCGTCGCTATGTTATAAGCAGCAGCCAGGAGGAGAGACGGGCTTGGGGCTAGAAAACAGAGTGCGAGCGAGAAGGAAAGAGAAAAAGACAATTGCTGGAAAGCAACTGAGAGACTTATTGAAAAATAAAACAATATTGTAACCCTGAAACTGGCTCTCATGTCAGTGCTTGGTGGTCTGAAGAACCCCCAGGAGGGCAAGCCCCACACTAACCAATAATAAATAAATAACTTCTTACCATCAACACAACTTCTTGAACAGGTGCGGTAGAAAATGGATGGATGGATTAAAAATGCACGATGATGTTTTATATTTTGAACATCATTTTTAACACTGATTACAAGTGGAATTATTCATCATTTATCGTGTTAAGCAGAATCAGCTCAAATTTACCCGAGAGCCGGATGCAGTCATCAAAAGAGCCACATCTGGCTCCCGAGCCATAGGTTCCCTACCCCTGGGTTAGTGCATCTGCCTCACAGTACAAATGTCCTGAGCAGTCCTGGGTTCAATCCCGGGCTCGAGTCATTCCGCTTACGTGGAGTGATTTCTCCAGATTCTCTGAACCTTTTGATGATATTATTGGGACGTTTGGTGGGCATCGTGGTGTGGATTGCGTTCTCTCGTTGGTGCGGTCGGAATGGAACACAGCGTGAAGGTAAGAATGATGATTTATTTATATACTTATGAACCAACAAAGAACAAAAACACTTGCACGAAGGCACTAACAAACAAAACCAACAGAACTAGCATGAGAGCTAGAAGGAATAAAAGACGCTAGCATGTAAGCTAGGGAAACAAACAAACAAAATAGCATGGAAGCTAATCGAGTACAAAAGGGTACTACAACAATGTGGGATAGCAACGTCACCTGTTGCGTGGAAAGCAAACTACACTGCGAGGACGAAGGAACAAAAACGGGAGAGCTTAAGTAGGGACAGAAAATTAGGAGGCAGGTGCGCGACGTCAAACAAGAGACAGGTGACACTAAATGCGTAACTAGGCAACAGAAACAAAACAGGAAGTGCCACCAGGAACTAAGGACGTCAAATACTAAACAGTGTGATAATAAAACAGAACAAAACCAGAACATGCCATGATTCAAGTAGTGGATCATGACAATTATGGAGCTTAGATGTTGAAATCCCTAAAATTCTTGCAATTGCACTTTGAAAAACGTTGTTCTTAAACTGTTTGACTATTTGCTCACGCAGTTGTGGACAAAGGGGTGTACCTCGCCCCATCCTTTCTTGTGAAAGACTGAGCATTTTTTGGGAAGCTGTTTTTGTACCCAATCATGGCACCCACCTTGTAACGATTGCTGGGCATGGTGATGCCGGATTAGTTCTTTCGTGGATGCGGTCGGGCAATGGACACAGCGTGGAGGTAAGAAATGAAGAATTATTCAACTAAGAAGACAGACTAGGAAACAGAAAAAAACTTGCAAGAGGCACAAAAGGGAAAATAAAAAATACTAGCATGTGAGCTCGAGTAGAAACATAGAATAGAAGTCGTCACTTAATGCATGTAATGCAAATTGGGATGCGAGGAAGAATGAAGAAAGAGGGCACGCTTAAATAAGGACGGTGATTAGCAACAACAGGTGTGCGTCGAAAACGTGGGGCAGGTGAAACTAATAAGAAACCATGGTAACCAGATAAATCAGGAACTAAGGAAGTCAAACAACAGAATGTGATACAAAAACGGAACAAAACTAGAATATGGGATGATCCGGGCAGCGGAAAATAACACACCTGTTCCCAATTAGCCTGCACACCTGTGAAATGTTGCAAATAAGTGTTTGATGAGCATTCCTCAACTTTATCAGTATTTATTGCCACCTTTCCAAACTTCTTTGTCACGCAAATTCTAAAGCTTATCAGTTTGAACATCAAATATGTTGTCTTTGTAGCATATTCAACGGAATATGGGTTAAAAACGATTTGCAAATCATTGTATTCCGTTTATATTTACATCTAACACAATTTCCCAACTCATATGTGTCACAGTTTGTTGTTGACGAACCCCAAGATGCCGAGAAGGAGGCAGGCATAGAGTGAGAAAACATGATTTTAATATAAACAACTAGAACAAAACCAAACAAAGGGTTCAGACCGAAAGCGCGCACGTGGGCGGATGACAAACAAAAGGCCTAGCGTGGAAGCTAACAGGTTTCTAGCAGGAAACAGATACTAGCGGGAGAACAAGAAAACACGAAAACAAAAAGCTGGAAGAAAACAAACTACAAATAGCTAACAGGAACAGCTTACCGCTACGACGACAGGGACAAATAGTAGCACGACAGGTAGTAGCTGTAATGATGACATCGACAAATCACGACAGGTAGCAACGACACGAGCGACAATAATCCAGCACTGACTGGAGGAATAAAGGAAATAGGAGCTGGCTGATTGACACCAGGTGTGGCCAGGTGCCAATCAGCCACAGCTAAGGGGAAACAAAGCACTCAGGGAGACAAACAGGAAGCTGAACCAAAATAAGAGTGCTGACAGGAACTAAGGACAGGAAATACTAAACACACAGAGGAGAAACTAAAACACAAACAAACTGTCGGTGGCAAGCCTGACAATATGGAAACGGGGTTAGTAATAAAAATGACTGTGCTTTACTGTTGCCATTAAACATTATCAGCAGACCAATGTAAGCATCAATATATACCTTGATATTGCAGGAAAAAGACCATATATTTTTTTAACCGATTTTTGAACTCTAAATGGGTGAATTTTGGCGAATTAAACGCCTTTCCATTTATCGCTCTCGGAGCGATGACGTCACCTAAGTAGTCAACGCTATTTTCTCCACCACATTACAGGCAGCAAGTCAAATCAGCTCTGTTATTTTCCGTTTTTCCGACTCTTTTCCGGTACCTTGGAGGCATCATGCCTCGTCGGTGTGTTGTCGGAGAGTCTAACAACACGATCAGGGACGGGTTCAAATTGATTTACGTAGAATGTGCATCGATTAGCACGGCATGTTAATCGATGCTAACATGCTATTTAGGCTAGCTGTATGTGCATATTGCATCGTTATGCCTCATTTGTAGCTATATTTGCATTCAGCCTTTCCCTCTATCCACATTTAATGCCAAACAAACACATACAAATCGACGGACTTAAGTTGCTCCAGTGTCAAGAGATGCGAAAGTCACTCGTTTGGTTTTTACCGGCGATGCTACGACAGAGATGGCACAGAGATCGCAACAATGACTGGATATCCTGCGACACTCAAAGCAGATGCATTCCCAACGATAAAGTCAACGAAATCACAAAGGTGAGTTTTGTTGATGTTATTGACATATGTGCTAATCAGACATATTTGGTGGCGGCATGACTGCCAGCTAATCGATGCTAACATGCTATTTACGCTAGCTGTATGTACATTTGTAGCCGTATTTCCTTCCACCCACATTTAATGCCAAACAAACACTTACCAATCAACGGATTTAAGTTGATCCAGTGTCACTAGATGCGAAACTTCCGATCGTTTGGTCTGCACATTTTACCGGCGATGCTAAGGCAAACATGGCCGAATAGCGTCAATAGCTATTCGCTCGATAGCTTCAGTTTCGCTATCTGCCTCCATACTCCAACCATCCGTTTCAATACATGCGTAATCCGTTGAATCGCTTAAGCCGCTGAAATCTGAGTTTGAATCCGAGCTAACGTCGCTATATCTTGCCGTGCTATCCACCAGTTGTTTGTATTTGCATCGTTATGTGACGTCACAGAGAAATGGACAATGGCTTCGCAGATAGCGAAAATCAGGCACTTTAAAGCTTTTTTAGGGATATTCCGGGACGGGTAAAACTTTGAAAAAAACTTTGAAAAATAAAATAAGCCACTGGGAACTGATTTTTATTGGTTTCAACCCTTCTGAAATTGTGATAATGTTCGCCTTTAAAAATATAAATTTTGTAAACATAAAATGACAGTAATACAACTCAAGAGCTTCCTCTGTTAAAGTTAAAGTTACAATCACCGCATTCTACTGGTGACTATATTTACATCAAGTCACACACGCATTTTTACTCTCAGAATATCCAAATGTCATGTAGGGAACTTGATGTATTTGCAGAAAACGCTGTAGTTTTCTGTTTTTTTTGTGTCATGGTTATTTGGTGACGAACCCCAAGATGCAGAGATGGAGGCAGGCATGGAATGTGAAAACATGATTTAATTAAATACTAACGCAAAATCAAAACCAAAAGGGTAATCAAACAAAAGGAGCTAGCCTGAGAGCTAGAAAATAACGAACAGGAGCTTAGCGTGGAAGCTAGCACGTAGCGAACAGGCAAACAGAAGTCGTACTTGTATAATGAAAAATAAAACGGAAGCAGGTGTCACAACATGGCTTGGACGTGGATTGTTTCTTCGATGCAGATGAGAATCAGCACGAGTGAGGCGTGGATGTGAGTACATGGTTGTTTATTTAATAAACAAATAAACAACAAAAAGCGCTCACAATGGAGGAAGAAACTTGGCTAAACAGTACAAACGTGAAACAAAAACACTTGCTCGATTGGCATGAATGAACCATGAACAGAAACAGCACGATGTCATGAATATAATAAACTATAAACAAAACTAGCACAATGGCATAAATACAAAAAAACTTACACGGCATGGAACTATGGACAAGGACTTGAAGGAGGTACAGCATGTGAGCACTAATACGTTGGCATGGAAACAAACAAAACCAGGAAGTGCAAAACATGACTGAATGTCCAAAATCAAAAACATAACATAACAAAACAAAACATGATCCATAGGTGTGACAGCAGGGAACAAAAAAACAATAAGCTAAAAACATCAACTGAATATAGCTTACCGCTACGCTGCAAAGACAAGGTACGACACGACAGGAGCGATAACACATCACAAGAGCGACTAGACGTGACATCGACAAGACAATACAATGATCCAGCAACTAACACAAGAAAAAGCAGGTACAAATAGGAGCGGGCTGATTGGCAACAGGTGTGACCAGGTGCCACAGCACTCAGGGAACAAGACAGGAAGCTGACAAAACAAGAGCACTAGACAGGAACTAAAGACAGGATATACTAAACACAGAAGAAACAGACAAATGCAGAGGAAAAAACTAAAACATAGACAAACAGTCAGGGGAAGGCCTGACATTTTGTTTCCTTTCCCAATTGAGTTAATTAATGATATACTTGGAGTGTTGTTTCTCATTTTTATAATGAATGCATCACTGTACTGTCACTGAGACCATTTTGACAAATAGGTGGGTGGAAAGATATAAAAAAAAAAAAAAAAAAAACATACATCGGTGGCTGCCAAGGGGTTAGATTTTGAATTAATTGAGGAAAATGAATGCAGTAGTAATAGGGCCTGACAGCAGACTGTGGCAGTTCTGATGGTGATGATAGATGCTTGACGCACACACACACATGCGGGCTCATGACAAATCATGCTTGTTTAGCTCCTGGTGTATTTTACTTCCAACCTCATTAAAAAAGTGCGGGAATGATTTACATGTTAAGTTAGGCATTTCTTTGTCCGCTTCTATAACGCGTGGCGCCCTGATGGTGTTGTTGCAGGACAGCCACCTCCGTCGCTGACCCCAAAGAGCGAATCACACCCTATCACAGCTCCTCATCACGCCGCTGTAGGCCGGTGCCGTGTGACAGCGGCGTAATCCTGATCAGATAGCCGTGTGGAGTCACTGCTTACATGTGTCACAACTGCCGTCCGCCATCATGTCAGAGTCACGCCGGGGCGCCGGAGCCGGGGCTCTGGGCTCGGTGGACCCGGCTTGATTCGGTTGGATGACATTTTCCACAGCGTGACCGGGGTGCGGCGAGTACGCCTCTCCCCGGGCCTCGCGGCACAGAGCCGGCGGCGGCTGGAAGGCTTAGCGAGGCGCAGGTACCGCCACTTCCTGTTAAGGTGACAGCGCCTCCCGGTGAGTCGCCAACAATCCCAGCATGCATCTGCTCTGATACCTTCCTTCATCTAAAGCTTAATGAATGCAAACGGGCGTTGTGTGTGTATGATACATGGCGATGTTAGTATGAGAGCCTTGAATTATTATGTTGTTTGCAGTATTTCACCTGAGGAAAGGAAGGATGTTTGTGTTTTAGTATTTTGTTCCATTCACCTTTTACTAACAGCACAATACTGGTCCTGTAGTTGTAGGAGATGTCTCAAAAACTCATCAGGAGTACCGAAAAATCCTGAAAATGGTAGAAATTTATATTTTTCGAAAGCTTTTTTCGCTAAAATCTCGTAAGGGGGGACACTATCCCTAAAATTAAAAAAATGTCGAACTTCAACAGCACAATACTGGTCCTGTAGTTGTAGGAGATGTCTGAAAAACTCATCAGGAGTACCGACAAATCCTGAAAACAGCAGAAATGTATTTTTTTCGAAAGCTTTTTCCGCTAAAATCTCGTAAGGGGGGACCCTAAACCTAAAATTTAAAAAATGTCGAACTTCAACAGCACAATACTGGTCCTGTAGTTGTAGGAGATGTCTCAAAAACTCATCAGGAGTACCGAGAAATCCTGAAAATGGTAGAAATTTATATTTTTCGAAAGCTTTTCCGCTAAAATCTCGTAAGGGGGGACCCTAACCCTAAAATTAAAAAAATGTCGAACTTCAACAGCACAATACTGGTCCTGTAGTTGTAGGAGATGTCTCAAAAACTCATCAGGAGTACCGACAAATCCTGAAAATGGCAGAAATGTATATTTTTCGAAAGCTTTTTCCGCTAAAATCTCGTAAGGGGGAAACCTGACCCTAAAATTAAAAAAATGTCGAACTTCAACAGCACAATACTGGTCCTGTAGTTGTAGGAGATGTCTCAAAAACTCATCAGGAGTACCGACAAATCCTGAAAATGGTAGAAATTTATATTTTTCGAAAGCTTTTTCCGCTAAAATCTCGTAAGGGGGGACACTAACCCTAAAATTAAAAAAATGTCGAACTTCAACAGCACAATACTGGTCCTGTAGTTGTAGGAGATGTCTCAAAAACTCATCAGGAGTACCGACAAATCCTGAAAATGGTAGAAATTTATATTTTTCGAAAGCTTTTCCGCTAAAATCTCGTAAGGGGGGACCCTAACCCTAAAATTAAAAAAATGTCGAACTTCAACAGCACAATACTGGTCCTGTAGTTGTAGGAGATGTCTCAAAAACTCATCAGGAGTACCGACAAATCCTGAAAATCGCAGAAATTTATATTTTTCGAAAGCTTTTTCCGCTAAAATCTCGTAAGGGGGACCCTAACCCTAAAATTAAAAAAATGTCGAACTTCAACAGCACAATACTGGTCCTGTAGTTGTAGGAGATGTCTCAAAAACTCATCAGGAGTACCGACAAATCCTGAAAATGGCAGAAATGTATATTTTTCGAAAGCTTTTTCCACTAAAATCTCGTAAGGGGGGACCCTAACCCTAAAATTAAAAAAATGTCGAACTTCAACAGCACAATACTGGTCCTGTAGTTGTAGGAGATGTCTCAAAAACTCATCAGGAGAACCGACAAATCCTGAAAATGGCAGAAATTTATATTTTTCGAAAGCTTTTTCCGCTAAAATCTCGTAAGGGGGCACCCTAACCCTAAAATTAAAAAAATGTCGAACTTCAACAGCACAATACTGGTCCTGTAGTTGTAGGAGATGTCTCAAAAACTCATCAGGAGTACCGAAAAATCCTGAAAATGGTAGAAATTTATATTTTTCGAAAGCTTTTTTCGCTAAAATCTCGTAAGGGGGGACACTATCCCTAAAATTAAAAAAATGTCGAACTTCAACAGCACAATACTGGTCCTGTAGTTGTAGGAGATGTCTGAAAAACTCATCAGGAGTACCGACAAATCCTGAAAACAGCAGAAATGTATTTTTTTCGAAAGCTTTTTCCGCTAAAATCTCGTAAGGGGGGACCCTAAACCTAAAATTTAAAAAATGTCGAACTTCAACAGCACAATACTGGTCCTGTAGTTGTAGGAGATGTCTCAAAAACTCATCAGGAGTACCGAGAAATCCTGAAAATGGTAGAAATTTATATTTTTCGAAAGCTTTTCCGCTAAAATCTCGTAAGGGGGGACCCTAACCCTAAAATTAAAAAAATGTCGAACTTCAACAGCACAATACTGGTCCTGTAGTTGTAGGAGATGTCTCAAAAACTCATCAGGAGTACCGACAAATCCTGAAAATGGCAGAAATGTATATTTTTCGAAAGCTTTTTCCGCTAAAATCTCGTAAGGGGGAAACCTGACCCTAAAATTAAAAAAATGTCGAACTTCAACAGCACAATACTGGTCCTGTAGTTGTAGGAGATGTCTCAAAAACTCATCAGGAGTACCGACAAATCCTGAAAATGGTAGAAATTTATATTTTTCGAAAGCTTTTTCCGCTAAAATCTCGTAAGGGGGGACACTAACCCTAAAATTAAAAAAATGTCGAACTTCAACAGCACAATACTGGTCCTGTAGTTGTAGGAGATGTCTCAAAAACTCATCAGGAGTACCGACAAATCCTGAAAATGGTAGAAATTTATATTTTTCGAAAGCTTTTCCGCTAAAATCTCGTAAGGGGGGACCCTAACCCTAAAATTAAAAAAATGTCGAACTTCAACAGCACAATACTGGTCCTGTAGTTGTAGGAGATGTCTCAAAAACTCATCAGGAGTACCGACAAATCCTGAAAATCGCAGAAATTTATATTTTTCGAAAGCTTTTTCCGCTAAAATCTCGTAAGGGGGACCCTAACCCTAAAATTAAAAAAATGTCGAACTTCAACAGCACAATACTGGTCCTGTAGTTGTAGGAGATGTCTCAAAAACTCATCAGGAGTACCGACAAATCCTGAAAATGGCAGAAATGTATATTTTTCGAAAGCTTTTTCCACTAAAATCTCGTAAGGGGGGACCCTAACCCTAAAATTAAAAAAATGTCGAACTTCAACAGCACAATACTGGTCCTGTAGTTGTAGGAGATGTCTCAAAAACTCATCAGGAGAACCGACAAATCCTGAAAATGGCAGAAATTTATATTTTTCGAAAGCTTTTTCCGCTAAAATCTCGTAAGGGGGCACCCTAACCCTAAAATTAAAAAAATGTCGAACTTCAACAGCACAATACTGGTCCTGTAGTTGTAGGAGATGTCTCAAAAACTCATCAGGAGTACCGAAAAATCCTGAAAATGGTAGAAATTTATATTTTTCGAAAGCTTTTTCCGCTAAAATCTCGTAAGGGGGGACCCTAACCCTAAAATTAAAAAAATGTCGAACTTCAACAGCACAATACTGGTCCTGTAGTTGTAGGAGATGTCTCAAAAACTCATCAGGAGTACCGACAAATCCTGAAAATGGTAGAAATTTATATTTTTCGAAAGCTTTTTCCGCTAAAATCTCGTAAGGGGGGACCCTAACCCTAAAATTAAAAAAATGTCGAACTTCAACAGCACAATACTGGTCCTGTAGTTGTAGGAGATGTCTCAAAAACTCACCAGGAGTACCGACAAATCCTGAAAATGGCAGAAATTTATATTTTTCGAAAGCTTTTTCCGCTAAAATCTTGTAAGGGGGGACCCTAACCCTAAAATTAAAAAAATGTCGAACTTCAACAGCACAATACTGGTCCTGTAGTTGTAGGAGATGTCTCAAAAACTCATCAGGAGTACCGACAAATCCTGAAAATGGTAGAAATTTATATTTTTCGAAAGCTTTTTCCGCTAAAATCTCGTAAGGGGGGACCCTAACCCTAAAATTAAAAAAATGTCGAACTTCAACAGCACAATACTGGTCCTGTAGTTGTAGGAGATGTCTCAAAAACTCATCAGGAGTACTGACAAATCCTGAAAATGGCGGAAATTTATATTTTTCGAAAGCTTTTTCCGCTAAAATCTCGTAAGGGGGGACCCTAACCCTAAAATTAAAAAAATGTCGAACTTCAACAGCACAATACTGGTCCTGTAGTTGTAGGAGATGTCTCAAAAACTCATCAGGAGTACCGACAAATCCTGAAAATGGCAGAAATTTATATTTTTCGAAAGCTTTTTCCGCTAAAATCTCGTAAGGGGTGACCCTGACCCTAAAATAAAAAAAATGTCGAACTTCAACAGCACAATACTGGTCCTGTAGTTGTAGGAGATGTCTCAAAAACTCATCAGGAGTACCGACAAATCCTGAAAATGGTAGAAATTTATATTTTTCGAAAGCTTTTTCCGCTAAAATCTCGTAAGGGGGGACCCTAACCCTAAAATTAAAAAAATGTCGAACTTCAACAGCACAATACTGGTCCTGTAGTTGTAGGAGATGTCTCAAAAACTCATCAGGAATACCGACAAATCCTGAAAATGGTAGAAATTTATATTTTTCGAAAGCTTTTTCCGCTAAAATCTCGTAAGGGGGGACCCTAACCCTAAAATTGAAAAAATGTCGAACTTCAACAGCACAATACTGGTCCTGTAGTTGTAGGATATGTCTCAAAAACTCATCAGGAGTACCGAAAAATCCTGAAAATGGTAGAAATTTATATTTTTCGAAAGCTTTTTCCGCTAAAATCTCGTAAAATCTCGTAAGGGGGACCCTAACCCTAAAATTAAAAAAATGTCGAACTTCAACAGCACAATACTGGTCCTGTAGTTGTAGGAGATGTCTCAAAAACTCATCAGGAGTACCGAAAAATCCTGAAAATGGTAGAAATTTATATTTTTCGAAAGCTTTTTCCGCTAAAATCTCGTAAGGGGGGACCCTAACCCTAAAATTAAAAAAATGTCGAACTTCAACAGCACAATACTGGGCCTGTAGTTGTAGGAGATGTCTCAAAAACTCATCAGGAGTACTGACAAATCCTGAAAATGGCAGAAATTTATATTTTTCGAAAGCTTTTTCCGCTAAAATCTCGTAAGGGGGGACCCTAACCCTAAAATTAAAAAAATTTCGAACTTCAACAGCACAATACTGGTCCTGTAGTTGTAGGAGATGTCTCAAAAACTCATCAGGAGTACCGACAAATCCTGAAAATGGCAGAAATTTATATTTTTCGAAAGCTTTTTCCGCTAAAATCTCGTAAGGGGGGACCCTGACCCTAAAATAAAAAAAATGTCGAACTTCAACAGCACAATACTGGTCCTGTAGTTGTAGGAGATGTCTCAAAAACTCATCAGGAGTACCGACAAATCCTGAAAATGGTAGAAATTTATATTTTTCGAAAGCTTTTTCCGCTAAAATCTCGTAAGGGGGGACCCTAACCCTAAAATTAAAAAAATGTCGAACTTCAACAGCACAATACTGGTCCTGTAGTTGTAGGAGATGTCTCAAAAACTCATCAGGAGTACCGAAAAATCCTGAAAATGGTAGAAATTTATATTTTTCGAAAGCTTTTTCCGCTAAAATCTCGTAAGGGGGGACCCTAACCCTAAAATTAAAAAAATGTCGAACTTCAACAGCACAATACTGGTCCTGTAGTTGTAGGAGATGTCTCAAAAACTCATCAGGAGTACCGACAAATCCTGAAAATGGTAGAAATTTATATTTTTCGAAAGCTTTTTCCGCTAAAATCTCGTAAGGGGGGACCCTAACCCTAAAATTAAAAAAATGTCGAACTTCAACAGCACAATACTGGTCCTGTAGTTGTAGGAGATGTCTCAAAAACTCACCAGGAGTACCGACAAATCCTGAAAATGGCAGAAATTTATATTTTTCGAAAGCTTTTTCCGCTAAAATCTTGTAAGGGGGGACCCTAACCCTAAAATTAAAAAAATGTCGAACTTCAACAGCACAATACTGGTCCTGTAGTTGTAGGAGATGTCTCAAAAACTCATCAGGAGTACCGACAAATCCTGAAAATGGTAGAAATTTATATTTTTCGAAAGCTTTTTCCGCTAAAATCTCGTAAGGGGGGACCCTAACCCTAAAATTAAAAAAATGTCGAACTTCAACAGCACAATACTGGTCCTGTAGTTGTAGGAGATGTCTCAAAAACTCATCAGGAGTACTGACAAATCCTGAAAATGGCGGAAATTTATATTTTTCGAAAGCTTTTTCCGCTAAAATCTCGTAAGGGGGGACCCTAACCCTAAAATTAAAAAAATGTCGAACTTCAACAGCACAATACTGGTCCTGTAGTTGTAGGAGATGTCTCAAAAACTCATCAGGAGTACCGACAAATCCTGAAAATGGCAGAAATTTATATTTTTCGAAAGCTTTTTCCGCTAAAATCTCGTAAGGGGTGACCCTGACCCTAAAATAAAAAAAATGTCGAACTTCCACAGCACAATACTGGTCCTGTAGTTGTAGGAGATGTCTCAAAAACTCATCAGGAGTACCGACAAATCCTGAAAATGGTAGAAATTTATATTTTTCGAAAGCTTTTTCCGCTAAAATCTCGTAAGGGGGGACCCTAACCCTAAAATTAAAAAAATGTCGAACTTCAACAGCACAATACTGGTCCTGTAGTTGTAGGAGATGTCTCAAAAACTCATCAGGAATACCGACAAATCCTGAAAATGGTAGAAATTTATATTTTTCGAAAGCTTTTTCCGCTAAAATCTCGTAAGGGGGGACCCTAACCCTAAAATTGAAAAAATGTCGAACTTCAACAGCACAATACTGGTCCTGTAGTTGTAGGATATGTCTCAAAAACTCATCAGGAGTACCGAAAAATCCTGAAAATGGTAGAAATTTATATTTTTCGAAAGCTTTTTCCGCTAAAATCTCGTAAAATCTCGTAAGGGGGACCCTAACCCTAAAATTAAAAAAATGTCGAACTTCAACAGCACAATACTGGTCCTGTAGTTGTAGGAGATGTCTCAAAAACTCATCAGGAGTACCGAAAAATCCTGAAAATGGTAGAAATTTATATTTTTCGAAAGCTTTTTCCGCTAAAATCTCGTAAGGGGGGACCCTAACCCTAAAATTAAAAAAATGTCGAACTTCAACAGCACAATACTGGGCCTGTAGTTGTAGGAGATGTCTCAAAAACTCACCAGGAGTACTGACAAATCCTGAAAATGGCAGAAATTTATATTTTTCGAAAGCTTTTTCCGCTAAAATCTCGTAAGGGGGGACCCTAACCCTAAAATTAAAAAAATTTCGAACTTCAACAGCACAATACTGGTCCTGTAGTTGTAGGAGATGTCTCAAAAACTCATCAGGAGTACCGACAAATCCTGAAAATGGCAGAAATTTATATTTTTCGAAAGCTTTTTCCGCTAAAATCTCGTAAGGGGGGACCCTGACCCTAAAATAAAAAAAATGTCGAACTTCAACAGCACAATACTGGTCCTGTAGTTGTAGGAGATGTCTCAAAAACTCATCAGGAGTACCGACAAATCCTGAAAATGGTAGAAATTTATATTTTTCGAAAGCTTTTTCCGCTAAAATCTCGTAAGGGGGGACCCTAACCCTAAAATTAAAAAAATGTCGAACTTCAACAGCACAATACTGGTCCTGTAGTTGTAGGAGATGTCTCAAAAACTCATCAGGAATACCGACAAATCCTGAAAATGGTAGAAATTTATATTTTTCGAAAGCTTTTTCCGCTAAAATCTCGTAAGGGGGGACCCTAACCCTAAAATTGAAAAAATGTCGAACTTCAACAGCACAATACTGGTCCTGTAGTTGTAGGAGATGTCTCAAAAACTCATCAGGAGTACCGAAAAATCCTGAAAATGGTAGAAATTTATATTTTTCGAAAGCTTTTTCCACTAAAATCTCGTAAGGGGGGACCCTAACCCTAAAATTAAAAAAATGTCGAACTTCAACAGCACAATACTGGTCCTGTAGTTGTAGGATATGTCTCAAAAACTCATCAGGAGTACCGAAAAATCCTGAAAATGGTAGAAATTTATATTTTTCGAAAGCTTTTTCCGCTAAAATCTCGTAAAATCTCGTAAGGGGGACCCTAACCCTAAAATTAAAAAAATGTCGAACTTCAACAGCACAATACTAGTCCTGTAGTTGTAGGAGATGTCTCAAAAACTCATCAGGAGTACCGACAAATCCTGAAAATGGTAGAAATTTATATTTTTCGAAAGCTTTTTCCGCTAAAATCTCGTAAGGGGGGACCCTAACCCTAAAATAAAAAAAATGTCGAACTTCAACAGCACAATACTGGTCCTGTAGTTGTAGGAGATGTCTCAAAAACTCATCAGGAGTACTGACAAATCCTGAAAATGGCAGAAATGTATATTTTTCGAAAGCTTTTTCCGCTAAAATCTCGTAAGGGGGGACCCTAACCCTAAAATTAAAAAAATGTCGAACTTCAACAGCACAATACTGGTCCTGTAGTTGTAGGAGATGTCTCAAAAACTCATCAGGAGTACCGACAAATCCTGAAAATGGTAGAAATATATATTTTTCGAAAGCTTTTTCCGCTAAAATCTCGTAAGGGGGGACCCTAACCCTAAAATTGAAAAAATGTCGAACTTAATCAGCACAATACTGGTCCTGTAGTTGTAGGAGATGTCTCAAAAACTCATCAGGAGTACCGAAAAATCCTGAAAATGGTAGAAATTTATATTTTTCGAAAGCTTTTTCCACTAAAATCTCGTAAGGGGGGACCCTAACCCTAAAATTAAAAAAATTTCGAACTTCAACAGCACAATACTGGTCCTGTAGTTGTAGGAGATGTCTCAAAAACTCATCAGGAGTACCGAAAAATCCTGAAAATGGTAGAAATTTATATTTTTCGAAAGCTTTTTCCGCTAAAATCTCGTAAGGGGGGACCCTAACCCTAAAATTAAAAAAATGTCGAACTTCAACAGCACAATACTGGTCCTGTAGTTGTAGGAGATGTCTCAAAAACTCATCAGGAGTACCGACAAATCCTGAAAATGGCAGAAATGTATATTTTTCGAAAGCTTTTTCCACTAAAATCTCGTAAGGGGGGACCCTAACCCTAAAATAAAAAAAATGTCGAACTTCAACAGCACAATACTGGTCCTGTAGTTGTAGGAGATGTCTCAAAAACTCATCAGGAGTACCGACAAATCCTGAAAATGGTAGAAATTTATATTTTTCGAAAGCTTTTTCCGCTAAAATCTCGTAAGGGGGGACCCTAACCCTAAAATTAAAAAAATGTCGAACTTCAACAGCACAATACTGGTCCTGTAGTTGTAGGAGATGTCTCAAAAACTCATCAGGAGTACCGACAAATCCTGAAAATGGTAGAAATTTATATTTTTCGAAAGCTTTTTCCGCTAAAATCTCGTAAGGGGGGACCCTAACCCTAAAATTAAAAAAATGTCGAACTTCAACAGCACAATACTGGTCCTGTAGTTGTAGGAGATGTCTCAAAAACTCATCAGGAGTACCGACAAATTCTGAAAATGGTAGAAATGTATATTTTTCAAAAGCTTTTTTCGCTAAAATCTTGTAAGGGGGGACCCTAACCCTAAAATTAAAAAAATGTCGAACTTCAACAGCACAATACTGGTCCTGTAGTTGTAGATGTCTCAAAAACTCATCAGGAGTACCGACAAATTCTGAAAATGGTAGAAATTTATATTTTTCAAAAGCTTTTTTCGCTAAAATCTCGTAAGGGGGGACCCTAACCCTAAAATTAAAAAAATGTCGAACTTCAACAGCACAATACTGGTCCTGTAGTTGTAGGAGATGTCTCAAAAACTCATCAGGAGTACCGACAAATTCTGAAAATGGTAGAAATGTATATTTTTCAAAAGCTTTTTTCGCTAAAATCTTGTAAGGGGGGACCCTAACCCTAAAATTAAAAAAATGTCGAACTTCAACAGCACAATACTGGTCCTGTAGTTGTAGATGTCTCAAAAACTCATCAGGAGTACCGACAAATTCTGAAAATGGTAGAAATTTATATTTTTCAAAAGCTTTTTTCGCTAAAATCTCGTAAGGGGGGACCCTAACCCTAAAATTAAAAAAATGTCGAACTTCAACAGCACAATACTGGTCCTGTAGTTGTAGGAGATGTCTCAAAAACTCATCAGGAATACCGACAAATCCTGAAAATGGCAGAAATGTATATTTTTCGAAAGCTTTTTCCGCTAAAATCTCGTAAGGGGGGACCCTAACCCTAAAATTAAAAAAAATGTCGAACTTCAACAGCACAATACTGGTCCTGTAGTTGTAGGAGATGTCTCAAAAACTCACCAGGAGTACCGACAAATCCTGAAAATGGTAGAAATTTATATTTTTCGAAAGCTTTTTCCGCTAAAATCTCGTAAGGGGGGACCCTGACCCTAAAATTAAAAAAATGTCGAACTTCAACAGCACAATACTGGTCCTGTAGTTGTAGGAGATGTCTCAAAAACTCACCAGGAATACTGACAAATCCTGAAAATGGCAGAAATTTATATTCTTCGAAAGCTTTTTCCACTAAAATCTCGTAAGGGGGGACCCTAACCCTAAAATTAAAAAAATGTCGAACTTCAACAGCACAATACTGGTCCTGTAGTTGTAGGAGATGTCTCAAAAACTCATCAGGAGTACCGACAAATCCTGAAAATGGTAGAAATTTATATTTTCCGAAAGTTTTTTTGCTAAAATCTCGTAAGGGGGGACCCTAACCCTAAAATTAAAAAAAATTTCGAACTTCAACAGCACAATACTGGTCCTGTAGTTGTAGGAGTGTCAGCCAAGGACTTGAGCTTCTGTTGTTTAATCGACGCAGAGGGAATTTGGCACGAGCGAGACGTGAATGTGAGTACATATTGTTTATTTAACCCTTGTGCAATGTTCATATTGTTGTTACTCAGCCAGGGTTTGTGGGTCTGAATGACCCGTTGCATTTTGTGGCTTTTAATGCCTCACAGTTAAACCCTTTTATGTTTACCTTATCCTAATAAACATCCGTTCACTATTTTAACATTAAAGGGTTTGATTGTGAGGCATTAAAAGCCACAAAATGCAACGGGTCCATCAGACCCACGAACCCTGGCTGAGTAACAACAATATAAACATTGCACGGGAAAATTCTCTGCCACTTTCTGAATTCCAAAGGGATTCTTCTTTTGTGTTTCTGCACCTGTGGTTCCCACGCAAGTTTGCAACTTTGTTTGTCAACACTGTCTGCTCTCACTTTCTCGCACATTTGACCCTCTGATGTTTTGTGTACCTACACTCTGTCCTCCTCCTGTCTAAGCCTGCTGTGTGTGTGTGTGGTTGTGGGTGGATGGGTGGTTGCGTGTGGTACACAGAACATCAATTTTCACACTTGTATTAGTCAGTTTAAAAAAATAAGGGTTTTAAGCCTTTTTTTTAAAGCATCCACGGTCTGTGGTGCCCTCAGGTGGTCAGGGAGAGCGTACCGCAGACTGGAAACGGCGGAGCAGCAAGCCGGGTCCCCCATTGTTCGTAGCTTTGTCCTCGGAGTTTGTTGGAGGTTAGCCTGTCCGGAGCGGAAGTGTCGTGTGGAGGATGGTGTTCCATCCATCTATTTTCTACCGCTTGTCCCTTTCTGTTTTGTTGAGCGTGCATACATGGCTGATAACTGTTACTAGGTACATAGTGGGTGGGTGGTTGCGTGTGGTGCACATAACATCAATTTCCACAATTCTATTAGCCCCGGGTCCAGTGGACCCAGACATCTTATGCGTAATAGAACTGTGTAGGGGGTGTGCATGGTGTGTGGTCATTAAATATGTATTCTCATAAATGTTCTTCACAGAAATAGAGCCAAAGTCAGTATGTCTCAGTTTGAAAAATTCTTTAATTGTATCTTTTTTCTTTTAATAAAAAATGAAAATGGGTCCCACAGACGCGAACACCACACAAGGGTTAAACACTATAACTAACAAAAGGCAAACAAATGGCGTGCTCGAGGGTGGAAAACTTGGCTATAAAACAAATCTAGCACAATGGCATGACTATAGACAAGAAACAAAAACGTGCACTGTGGCATGAATAACAAAACTTGCACTGTGGCATGAACAACAATAACTTACGTGGTATGGACAGCGTAGAAAACAGAATAGTATGGCATGAAGATAGGAACAGCATGGGTAGGTGAAGATGCCAGGAGTAGGACAGAAAAAGAATGGCTTAAATAGCAGCTGTGATGATTAGTGACAAACAGGTGTGAGGCTGAGGACAGGGACGTGACTAGGAGACCAGGTGAAACTAATGGGTTGGCATGGAGACGAAAACAAACCAGGAAGTGCAAAGACAGAACTAAATGTCCCAAAAACTATGATCACAACATGGCAAAAAACAAAACATAATCTACAGGCGTGACAATGAGACGTCTCAAAACCTCATCAGGATACCGAAAAAACCTGTAAATGTCAGAATTTTTTTTTTTTGTACTTTTTTCGCTAAAATATCAGATGGGGGACACTGACTGAAATTTTTAAAACACTTTCATCCTTCAACAGCACAATACTGGTCCTGTAGTTGCAGGAAATGTCTCAAAAAACTCATCAGGAGTATCGACAAAACCTCAAAATGGCAAAAAAAATGCATATTTAAAAAAATATATTTTTTTCGGTAAAATGTCAGACGGGGGACTCTTACCCAAAACTTTTAAAAAACGGTCTTGCTTCAACAGCACAATACTGGTCCTGTAGTTGTAGGAGATGTCTCAAAACCTCAAAAAAAGATTGCAGGAAATGCAAAATTTTTTGGAAAACTTTTTTTCACTAAAATGTGGTAATGGGGACCCTGAGACAAATATTTTAAAAAAGGGTCTTGCTTCAACAGCACAATACTGGTCCTGTTGTACCTATGATGTTTTAATTTTTTTTTTAGAATTTTATGATGATTTTTCTTTGTTTGATTTGATCCTCATAAAAACCGACATGCACATATTTTAAGAGTTGTGTAAATGCAAATTTAGTTTACCTCTCAATAGGGTGGTACGTTACACCGGTATCAGTATAGTACCGCAATACTAATGAATCATTTTTGGTACTATATACTGGTCTGGTCAAAATGTAAACAAACGCCATTGGTGGATCTACAACTAACATCCACTGTAATGATACCAAGCACAGTAGCGTATCTAGTCGATGTTACTATGATTATGTCGTCATTTTTTGGCATCACAACATCTTCTTTTGTTTTTTTTTTATTCATAAACTCAGGAAATATGTCCCTGGACTTTGAATATGACTTGGTATCGTATTGATACCTAAATTTGTGGTATCATTTAAAACTAATGTAAAGTATCAAACAACAGAAGAATAAGTGATGATTACATTTTACCAGAAGTGTAGATAGAACATGTTAAAATAAAAATCAAGCAGATATTAACAAGTAGATTAATAATTAATTTTCTACCACTTGTCCTTAATAATGTTGACAAAATAATAGGTAGATAAATGACACAATATGTTACTGCAT
Organism: Nerophis ophidion; assembly: GCF_033978795.1. Taxonomy (NCBI): domain Eukaryota; kingdom Metazoa; phylum Chordata; class Actinopteri; order Syngnathiformes; family Syngnathidae; genus Nerophis; species Nerophis ophidion. The sequence goes on from NC_084629.1 coordinate 2,914,331, forward strand.
ATGTCAGCAGACTATTTAGGAGCCTTTGTTTGTTTACTTACTACAAACCCTGTTTCCATATGAGTTAGGAAATTGTGTTAGATGTAAATATAAACAGAATACAATGATTTGTAAATCATTTTCAAGCCATATTCAGTTGAATATGCTACAAAGACAACATATTTGATGTTCAAACTGATAAACTTTTTTTTTTTTTTTGCAAATGATCATTATCTTTAGAATTTGATGCCAGCAACACGTGACAAAGAGGTTGGGAAAGGTGGAAATAAATACTGATAAAGTTGAGGACTGCTCATCAAACACTTATTTGGAACATCCCACAGGTGTGCAGGCTAATTGGGAACAGGTGGGTGCCATGATTGGGTATAAAAACAGCTTCCCAAAAAATGCTCAGTCTTTCACAAGAAAGGATGGGGCGAGGTACACCCCTTTGTCCACAACTGTGTGAGCAAATAGTCAAACAGTTTAAGAACAACCTTTCTCAAAGTGACATTGCAAGAAATTTAGGGATTTCAACATCTACGCTCCATAATATCATCAAAAGGTTCAGAGTTTGGAGAAATCCCTCCAACATTGAATGACCGTGACCTTCGATCCCTCATATGGCACTGTATTAAAAACCAACATCAATCTCTAAAGGATATCACCACATGGGCTCAGGAACACTTCAGAAAATCACTGTCACTAAATACAGTTGGTCGCTACATCTGTAAGTGCAAGTTAAAGCTCTACTATGCAAAGCGAAAGCCATTTATCAACAACATCCAGAAACGCCGCCGGCTTCTCTGGGCCCGAGATCATCTAAGATGGACTGATGCAAAGTGGAAAAGTGTTCTGTGGTCTGACGAGTCCACATTTCAAATTGTTTTTGGAAATATTCGACATTGTGTCATCCGGACCAAAGGGGAAGCGAACCATCCAGACTGTTATCGACACAAAGTTCAAAAGCCAGCATGTGTGATGGTATGGGGGTGCATTAGTGCCCAAGGCATGGGTAACTTACACATCTGTGAAGGCACCATTAATGCTGAAAGCTACATACAGGTTTTGGAACAATATATGCTGCCATCTAAGCACTGTCTTTTTCATGGACACCCCTGCTTATTCCAGCAAGAAGATGCCAAGCCACATTCAGCATGTTACAACAGCGTGGCTTTGTAAAAAAAGAGTGCAGGAATTTTCCTGGCCCGCCTGCAGTCCAGACCTGTCTCCCATGGAAAATGTGTGGCGCATTATGAAGCGTAAAATAGGACAGCGGAGACCCCGGACTGTTGAACGACTGAAGCTCTACATAAAACAAGAATGGGAAAGAATTCCACTTTCAAAGCTTCAACAATTATTTTATTCAGTTCCCAAACGTTTATTGAGTGTTGTTAAAAGAAAAGGTGATGTAACACAGTGGTGAACATGCCCTTTCCCAACTACTTTGGCATGTGTTGCAGCCATTAAATTCTAAGTTAATTACTATTTGCAAAAATAAAAAAAATAAGTTTACGAGTTTAACCATTAAATATCTTGTCTTTGTAGTGCATTCAATTGAATGTGAGTTGAGAATGATTAGCAAATCATTGTATTCTGTTTATATTTACAACTAACACAATTTCCCAACTCATATGGAAACGGGGTTTGTAACAAAAGGCAAGTTGTCTTGTATATTCACTATTTTATTTAAGGACAAACTTGAAATAATAAACATATGTTTAACGTACCGTAAGATTTTTTGTTAAAATAAAGCCAATAATGCATTCTTTTAGTGGTCCCCTTTATTTAGAAACATACCGAAAAGTATCGAAACAATTTTAATATCGGTATCTGGACAACACTACCGCTACATTTCTATTTTCCTTTTCTATCTCTGAACATTTTTGGGCATTTGCTGTTATGAGATAATTTCTTGCTTTAAATCAGTGGTTCTTAACCTGGGTTCGATTGAATCCTAGGAGAACATATTCACCATTATTTAGTTGCTTATTAAGTTGAAAATTAGTAACATATTGACTAGTCATTAAGTACTTATTAATGCCTATTCGGCATGGCCTTATTATAACCCTAACCCTATAACCCTGACCCTAACCCTAACCAAATAACTCCAAATAATACTTAGACTATGTTCCCCTAGTGTCCAAATAACTCTAAATTGGATTATGTTTTTATTTTTTTGTTACATTTTGGACTCTTTTAGTTCCTGTTTGCGCTCCCTTGTTTTGTTTGGTTACCAGGCCGACTTATGATCATTCTGTCATGACTGGGGGGGTCACAGCATACTGCGAGGTTTGTTCTCCCGGGATGCAAACAGACTATTCCGGACAAGGCTTGCAGGTAGGAACATATTTATTACCTCAAAAAATCTTGGCAGGGCATGAGGTAAACAAAAATAAACTATGGCGGGGAACAAACACAAAACTGTGGCATCAAACAAACAAACAAACAAACTATGGCTTCGAACAAACACGAAACTGTGGCAAGAAATAAACAAGACTTTCGTGGACATGGCATGAATCGAGCAACATGAACTGTGGTATCGCATGAAAACAAGCAATGACACCAGGCCGACTGACTGGCAAAGTCAGGCTTAAATAAGGGTCTAGGATTAGAAACAGGTGCGCGGTCCAAACACCAGAGGAATCATAAGTCGGCATGGTAACCAAACAAAACAAGGGAGCGCATACAGGAACTAAAGAGTCCAAAAACTAACAAAAAAAATAACAAAAACATGATCCAGACCACAGATCATGACAAAATTAAGTTTTTGTTACTTAGAATATGTTCTCTATACTTATGTGTTACCAAAAACATATAACTTTTTCTTGAATTTGAAAAAACAACATTTTATCTTTAACAAAAGAGCCATCAATTTTTTTTTTTTTTTATAAAGAGCTCATGCGGGTGTTGTTGATACCTAACGTTGTTTGTTAGGTGTTTGTGTAACGTAAATATAATTAAGCGCCTATATTAACGGGAGAAAATTATTCAATGACACAGAGCATTTACCACCGAATAATGTGAGAGGAAACAAGTTTTATTTTGTCGCCAGCCATTTTTCAGCCCGGCTGCTGACATTTACTTTATCAAAGAACGATTAGGGGGAGGTTAGTGAAAAGAAACAAGGCGGCCCTCCCCGTGTCACACTGATCTTCATGGACAATAATTTTCTTCAAGTAATGTTGAGTGCGGCTCGGACTAATAAATGAGCTTCTTATTGGGCTAAGAGGTGCACGGTGATGAGGAGGGGTGTGTGTGTGTGTGTGTGTGTGTGTGTGTGTGTGTGTGCGTGTGTGCGTGTGTGTGTGCGTGTGTGTGTGTGTGTGTGTGTGTGTGTGTGTGTGTGTGTGTGTGTGTGCGTTCTTGTATTTCTAGTCCTCTTGAGACATCAACAAGGAAAAGTAGCTTTCATATGAGGACCGATGAACAACATACGAAATAACAAGTGTGTATAAAAAATTTAAATGTGCCCCCTTTGGCCAAAATTAATTTAAAAATAAAATAAATATGTATATACAGACCTACTGTAGTAGCTTGGAGTATACAAAATAAATAAAACAGTAAAAAAAAATACAAATTTTTCTGACGATGTGTCGCCTTTTTTCTTGGAGCATTGGGAACAATTTCTCATATTTTTTCTGTTTCTGTTATATTGCAATATTTTCACGTAAAATTATTCCTTTTTTTATGTAAAATTATTACTTGTTTAATGCAAAATGGTGAACTTTGTCATATGAAATTCTCACTTTTATCACAATATTGCATTTTTTTTGGTCGTTCTTGTAAAAAAAGTGACATTTTTTGGGTAAAATGACTTTTGTCATCATTTTGCCAAGTAAAATTCCGATTATTATAACATTGCCAACATTTGTAAGTTTTCTTATAAGATTGTGACTTTTGTCGAGTAAAATAATGACTCTTCATAAAATTGCCAAAATTTTAAGCTTTTCTTGTAAAATTGTGACTTTCATCGTGTACAATTCCAACATTTATCATGATAATGCACAAACGTTCAGTTTTTCTTGTAAAACTTTGACTTGCGTTGAGTAAAACGACAACTTTTATTATAACACTGCCAAAATTGTGCCAAAATTGACAAATTTGTGTGTATGTGTGTGTGTGTGTGTGTGTGTGTGTGTGTGTGTGTGTGTGTGTGTGTATTCTTGTATTTGTAGTCCTCTTGAGACATCCACAAGGAAAAGTAGCTTTCATATGAGGACCAGTGAACAACATATGAAATAACAAGTGTGTGTAAGATATGGAAATGTGCCCCCTTTTGCCAAAATTAATTTAAAAAATAAAATAAATATGTATATTCAGACATACTGTAGTAACTTGGAGTATATAAAAGAAATAAGACAATAAAAAAAAATACACATTTTTCTGACAAAGTGTCGCCTTTTTTCTTAGAGCATTGGGAACAATTTCTCATATTTTTTTTGTTTCTGTAATATTGCAATATTTTCACGTAAAATTATTACTTTTTTATGTAAAATTATTAATTGTTTGATGCAAAATGGTGAACTTTGTCATCCGAAATTCTCGCTTTTATTACAATATTGCATTTTTTTTGGTCGTTCTTGTAAAAAAAGGGACATTTTTTGGGTAAAATGATGACTTTTGTCATCATTTTGCCAAGTAAAATTCCGATTATTTTTATAACATTGCCAACATTTGTAAGTTTTCTTATAAGATTGTGACTTTTGTCGAGTAAAATAATGACTCTTCATAAAATTGCCAAAATGTTAAGCTTTTCTTGTAAAATTGTGACTTTCATCGTGTACAATTCCAACATTTATCATGATATTGCACAAACGTTCAGTTATTCTTGTAAAACTTTGACTTGCGTTGAGTAAAACGACAACTTTTATTGTAACACTGCCAAAATTGTGCCAGAATTGACACATTTGTGTGTATGTGTGTGTGTGTGTGTGTGTGTGTGTGTGTGTGTGTGTGTGTGTGTGTGTGTGTTCTTGTATTTCTAGTCCTCTTGAGACATCAGCAAGGAAAAGTAGCTTTCATATGAGGACCGTGAACAACATATGAAATAACAAGTGTGTGTAAGATATGGAAATGTGCCACCTTTGGCCAAAATTAATTTAAAAATAAAATAAATATTTATATACAGACATACTGTAGTAACTTGGAGTATATAAAAGAAATAAGACAATAAAAAAAAATACAATTTTTTCTGACAAAGTGTTGCCTTTTTTCTTAGAGCATTGGGAACAATTTCTCATATTTGTTCTGTTTCTGTAATATTGCAATATTTTCTTGTAAAATTATTACTTTTTTATGTAAAATTATTACTTTTTTAATGCAAAATGGTGAGCTTTGTCATCTGAAATTCTCGCTTTTATTACAATATTGCATTTTTTTTTGGTCGTTCTTGTAAAAAAAGTGAAATTTTTTGGGTAAAATGATGACTTTTGTCATCATTTGGCCAAGTAAAATTCCGATTATTTTTATAACATTGCCAACATTCGTAAGTTTTCTTATAAGATTGTGACTTTTGTCGAGTAAAATAATGACTCTTCATAAAATTGCCAACATTTTAAGCTTTTCTTGTAAAATTGTGACTTTAATCGTGTACAATTCCAACATTTATCATGATATTGCACAAATGTTCAGTTTTTCTTGTAAAACTTTGACTTGCGTTGAGTAAAACGACAACTTTTATTATAACACTGTCAAAATTGTCAAGTTTTTTTATGGAATTGTGACCTTTTTGTTGTAAAATTCCAACTCACTTTTCACAAATTATGACTTGATTAATGAAAAATTATGACATTTGTCATGTAAAATTCTCACTTTTATCACAATATTGCTAATGTTTTTCGTCATTTTTGAAAAAATAGGGATGTTTTTTGAGTAAAATTTTGAATTTCGTCACAATTTTGCCAAGTAAAATTCCGATTATTATTATAACATTGCCAACAATTTGAAGTTGTCTTATACAATTGTGACTTTTGTCGAGTAAAATTACGACTTTTTCCATAAAATTCCCAAAATTTCAAGCTTTTCTTGTAAAATTGTGACTTTTATCGAGTAAAATTCCAACATTTATCGTAATATTGCACTAACGTTCAGTTTTTCTGGCATAATTTTGACTTGCGTTGAGTAAAATGAGGACTTTTATTATTACACAGTCAAAATTCTCAAGTTTTTCTTGTAAAATTATGAACTTTTTTCATGTGAAATTCCAACTCATTATTCCCAACAAGCTTTTTTTTAAATATTTGCATAGTATGTATAAATCATTAATGTTGTAAATACAAAACTTTATATACCTACAAAGGGTGGTCCTAAAGAGGTAGGCATTTTTCTCAGGTCTCATGAAGGTTAAAAATACAATAATTTGTGTGTGTGTGTGTGTGTGTGTGTGTGTGTGTGTGTGTGTGTGTGTGTGTGTGTGTGTGTGTGTGTGTGTGTGTGTGCATGTGTGTGTGTGTGTCCTTGTATTTCTAGTCCTCTTGAGACATCAACAAGGAAAAGTAGCTTTCATATGAGGACCGGTGAACAACATATGAAATAACAAGTGTGTGTAAGAAATGGAAATGTGCCCCCTTTGGCCAAAATGAATTTAAAAAAATAAAATGAATATGTATATACAGACCTACTGTAGTAACTTGAAGTATATATAAAAAAAAAAATACACATATTTCTGACAATTTTTCTTAGAGCATTAGGAACAATTTGTCATATTTTTTCTGTTTCTGTAATATTGCAATATTTTCACGTAAAATTATTACTTTTTTACGTAAAATTATTACTTGCTTAATGCAAAATGGTGAAATTTGTCATACAAAATTCTCGCTTTTATCACAATATTGCATATTTTTTGGTCGTTCTTGTAAAAAAAGTGACATTTTTGGGGTAAAATTCCGATTATTATTATAACATTACCAACATTTGTAAGTTTTCTTATAAAATTGTGACTTTTGTCGAGTAAAATTACGACTTCATAAAATTGCCCAAGTTTTAAGCTTTTCTTGGAAAATTGTGACTTTAATAGTGTACAATTCCAACATTTATCATGATAATGCACAAACGTTCAGTTATTCTTGTAAAACTTTGACTTGCGTTGAGTAAAACGACAACTTTTATTGTAACACTGCCAAAATTGTGCCAGAATTGACACATTTGTGTGTATGTGTGTGTGTGTGTGTGTGTGTGTGTGTGTGTGTGTGTGTGTGTGTTCTTGTATTTCTAGTCCTCTTGAGACATCAGCAAGGAAAAGTAGCTTTCATATGAGGACCGTGAACAACATATGAAATAACAAGTGTGTGTAAGATATGGAAATGTGCCACCTTTGGCCAAAATTAATTTAAAAATAAAATAAATATTTATATACAGACATACTGTAGTAACTTGGAGTATATAAAAGAAATAAGACAATAAAAAAAAATACAATTTTTTCTGACAAAGTGTTGCCTTTTTTCTTAGAGCATTGGGAACAATTTCTCATATTTGTTCTGTTTCTGTAATATTGCAATATTTTCTTGTAAAATTATTACTTTTTTATGTAAAATTATTACTTGTTTAATGCAAAATGGTGAACTTTGTCATCTGAAATTCTCGCTTTTATTACAATATCGCATTTTTTTTTGGTCGTTCTTGTAAAAAAAGTGACATTTTTTGGGTAAAATGATGACTTTTGTCATCATTTTGCCAAGTAAAATTCCGATTATTTTTATAACATTGCCAACATTCGTAAGTTTTCTTATAAGATTGTGACTTTTGTCGAGTAAAATAATGACTCTTCATAAAATTGCCAACATTTTAAGCTTTTCTTGTAAAATTGTGACTTTAATCGTGTACAATTCCAACATTTATCATGATATTGCACAAATGTTCAGTTTTTCTTGTAAAACTTTGACTTGCGTTGAGTAAAACGACAACTTTTATTATAACACTGTCAAAATTGTCAAGTTTTTTTGTGGAATTGTGACCTTTTTCTTGTAAAATTCCAACTCACTTTTCACAAATTATGACTTGATTAATGAAAAATTATGACATTTGTCATGTAAAATTCTCACTTTTATCACAATATTGCTAATGTTTTTCGTCATTTTTGAAAAAATAGGGATGTTTTTTGAGTAAAATTTTGAATTTCGTCACAATTTTGCCAAGTAAAATTCCGATTATTATTTTAACATTGCCAACAATTTGAAGTTGTCTTATACAATTGTGACTTTTGTCGAGTAAAATTACGACTTTTTCCATAAAATTCCCAAAATTTCAAGCTTTTCTTGTAAAATTGTGACTTTAATCGAGTAAAATTCCAACATTTATCATAATATTGCACTAACGTTCGGTTTTTCTGGCATAATTTTGACTTGCGTTGAGTAAAATGAGGACTTTTATTATTACACAGTCAAAATTCTCAAGTTTTTCTTGTAAAATTATGAACTTTTTTCTTGTGAAATTCCAACTCATTATTCCCAACAAGCTTTTTTTAAATATTTGCATAGTATGTATAAATTATTAATGTTGTAAATACAAAACTTTATATACCTACAAAGGGTGGTCCTAAAGAGGTAGGCATTTTTCTCAGGTCTCATGAAGGTGAAAAATACAATAATTTGTGTGTGTGTGTGTGTGTGTGTGTGTGTGTGTGTGTGTGTGTGTGTGTGTGTGTGTGTGTGTGTGTGTGTCTGTGTGTGTGTTCTTGTATTTCTAGTCCTCTTGAGACATCAGCAAGGAAAAGTAGCTTTCATATGAGGACCAGTGAACAACATATGAAATAACAAGTGTGTGTAAGGAATGGAAATGTGCCCCCTTTGGCCAAAATGAATTTAAAAAAATAAAATGAATATGTATATACAGACCTACTGTAGTAACTTGGAGTATATATAAAAAAAAAAATACACATATTTCTGACAATTTTTCTTAGAGCATTAGGAACAATTTCTCATATTTTTTCTGTTTCTGTAATATTGCAATATTTTCACGTAAAATTATTACTTTTTTATGTAAAATTATTACTTGCTTAATGCAAAATGGTGAAATTTGTCATACAAAATTCTCGCTTTTATCACAATATTGCGTATTTTTTGGTCGTTCTTGTAAAAAAAGTGACATTTTTGGGGTAAAATTCCGATTATTATTATAACATTACCAACATTTGTAAGTTTTCTTATAAAATTGTGACTTTTGCCGAGTAAAATTACGACTTCATAAAATTGCCCAAGTTTTAAGCTTTTCTTGGAAAATTGTGACTTTAATAGTGTACAATTCCAACATTTATCATGATAATGCACAAACGTTCAGTTTTTCTTGTAAAACTTTGACTTGCGTTGAGTAAAACAACAACTTTTATTATAACACTGCCAAAATTCTAAAGTGTTTGTAAGGAAATTGTGACCTTTATGTTGTGAAATTCCAACTCATTTTTTACAACAAGCTTTTTTATATTTGCATAGTATGTCTATATTAATGTTGTAAATTCAAATCTTTATATATCTATAAAGGGTGGTCTTAAAGAGTTAGGCATTTTTCAGAGGTCTCAAGAAGGTAACAAATACAAGAATGTGCACGGCTTTTTTCCAGATTGACTGTGTGTCGGTTTTAAAAGTTCTCCCCTTCTGGTCAACATATGAAATAACAAGTATGTGTAAGAAATGGCAATGTGCCCCCTTTTGCCAAAATTATTTAAAAAAATAAAATAAATATGTATATACAGACATACTGTAGTAACTTGGAGTATGTAAAAAAAAAAAAAAAAAAAAATGTTTTTGACAATGCGTCGCCTTTTTTCTTAGAGCATTGGAAACATTTTATCATATTTGTTCTGTTTCTGTAATATTGCAATATTTTCACTTAAAATTATTACTTTTTTATGTAAAATCATTACTTGTTTGATGCAAAATGGTGAACTTTGTCATATGAAATTCTCGCTTTTATCACAATATTGCATTTTTTTTGGTCGTTCTTGTAAAAAAAGTGAAATTTTTTGGGTGAAATTCAGATTATTATTATAACATTGCCAACATTTGTAAGTTTTCTTACACTGCTAAAAATTGTTCTTACACTGCCAAAATTCTAAAGTGTTTGTAAGGAAATTGTGACCTTTATGTTGTGAAATTCCAACTCATTTTTTACAACAAGCTTTTTTATATTTGCATAGTATGTTTATATTAATGTTGTAAATTCAAATCTTTATATATCTATAAAGGGTGGTCTTAAAGAGTTAGGCATTTTTCAGAGGTCTCAAGAAGGTAACAAATACAAGAATGTGCAGAGCTTTTTCAGATTGACTGTGTGTCGGTTTTAAAAGTTCTCCCCTTCTGGTCAACATATGAAATAACAAGTGTGTGTAAGAAATTGAAATGTGCCTCGGTAGGCCACAATCAATAAAAATAAATAAATACATAAAAATAAAAAAAATATGTATATAGCTGTATACATATGGACTAAAAACATTATTTTTCTCAATGTCAAGTCAAAGTACAGAGCAGAAAAAAACACCCCTGATTTGCAGAGCACACTCCAGGCCTGAAGGGGCAACAGTGAGAGCTGAGGGCTGAACATCCCCACCTGCTTCCAACAGAATGGCTTGATTGAGTTCACCTGCTCAGACCCCAAGCTCAAAATGTTTGAGCTTCAGTCAGTCAGCCTTTTAAGACATGCTGCTAGGAAGAAGGAAGACAGCTCTTGTGTGGACTCAGAAGACGCAACTGGTGAGAAAACCAAAGGAAAGAAGTGCTTGTTTGGACTGAGGGGAATGTTTAAAGAAAATAATTTTACTGGGGAAAATGTTTAAAGATGAATTCACTGACGTTTACAAATTGTTTAAGTTGACTGAAAGTACATTTAAAAAGTTATCAGTGATGTTTAAGTTTACTCTTGGATTGTTTAAATTTAATTTTAAGGTTTTACTACTTACGTATAAAATACTACACGGCCTAGCTCCATCCTATCTTGCCGATTGTATTGTACCATATGTCCCGGTAAGAAATCTGCGTTCAAAAGACTCCGGCTTATTAGTGATTCCTAGAGCCCAAAAAAAGTCTGCGGGCTATTGAGCGTTTTCTATTCGGGCTCCAGTACTCTGGAATGCCCTCCCGGTAACAGTTCGAGATGCTACCTCAGTAGAAGCATTTAAGTCTCACCTTAAAACTCATCTGTATACTCTAGCCTTTAAATAGACCTCCTTTTTAGACCAGTCGATCTGCCGCTTCTTTTCTTTTTTCTCCTGTGTCCCCCCCTCCCTTGTGGAGGGGGTCCGGTCCGATGTCTATGGATGAAGTACTGGCTGTCCAGAGTCGAGACCCAGGATGGACCGCTCGCCTGTGTATCGGTTGGGGACATCTCTACGCTGCTGATCCGCCTCCGCTTGGGATGGTTTCCTGTGGACGGGACTCTCGCTGCTGTCTTGGATCCGCTTTGAACTGAACTCTCGCGGCTGTGTTGGAGCCACTATGGATTGAACTTTCACAGTATCATGTTAGACCCGCTCGACATCCATTCTTTTCGGTCCCCTAGAGGGGGAGGGGTTGCCCACATCTGAGGTCCTCTCCAAGGTTTCTCATAGTCAGCATTGTCCCTGCCCACTGGGTGTGAGTTTTCCTTGCCCTTTTGTGGGTTCTTCCGAGGATGTTGTAGTCGTAATGATTTGTGCAGTCCTTTGAGACATTTGTGATTTGGGACTATTTAAATAAACATTGAATTTCAATCATATTATTGGAAATGTTTAAGTTTATTCTTTAACCTAGTCCCTATCAGTGGATATTAATTTTGGTTGGATTGATTTAAAAGGAAAGCAAAGCATGTATTTTGATGTATGTTTAATAATCACTAATGTGTTCTTTTTTCTGTTTGATTAAGGTTATCAACCTAATCGGCTATTTTAATTGGTTAACCAACTATCTACTAACCAACTATCCACTAATCAACAATTCTTCTATTTAACTACCGACTATTCACTCTGTTCATCCATTAATTTACACCGATAACTCAGTTTATTTGATTGCTTCAAAATCAAACATCAATAAATCACAAGGAAAGAGGTTTGAGTTGTCCCTTTGTGTCTTTCTCGAGTTCAACAGGCCCTTTCAAGTTTGGGCACAGCTGCGAAAAAAAACTGTAAAACTTGACACTCACAATGAGTCGACTTCTTTCTTCTAAAATTGGAAACTATTGCAATATTTTTTTTCGTAAAATGAGTACTTTTTGTGTAAAATTACTTGTTTAATGCAAAATGGTGAAATTTGTCATATAAAATTCAAGCTTTGATCAAAAAATATCACTAAAAAGAGTGAAATTTTTTGGGTTAAATGATGACTTTTGTCATCATTTGTCAAGTAAAATTCTGATTATTATTAAAATATTGCCAACATTTTTAAGTTGTCTTATACAATTGTAACCTTTCTCGAGAAAAATTACAACTCTTTCCATAAAATTGCCCAAATTTTAAGCTTTTCTTGTAAAATTGAGCCTCTTATCTAGTTAAATTCCCAAATGTGTCATGACATTGCACAAACATTCAGTTTTACTTGCAAAACTTTGACTTAAAATTATGAATTTTGTCACAATTTTGTCAAGTAAAATTCCGATCATTATTACAACATTGCCAACAATTTTAAGTTGTTTTATACAATTGGGACTTTTGTCGAGTAAAATTCCGACTTTTTCCATAAAATTTCAAGGTTTTCTTGTAAATTTGTTACTTTAATCTAGGAAAATTCCAACATTTATCATAATATTGCACTAACGTTCAGTTTTTCTGGCAAAATGTTGACTTGCGTTGAGTAAAATGAGGACTTTTATTATTACACTGTCAAAATTCTCAAGTTTCTTTTGTAAAATTATGACCTTTTTCTTGAAAAATTCCAACTCATTTTTCACAAGCTTTTTTACATTTGCATAGTATGTATATATTATTAATGGGCACAATGAAAAAAAAAATCGAAAATAAAATATGTATATAGAGGTATATTGTAAGTTAAATAAAATTAAAAAAAATAAAAATAAAAAATACAAGTGAACAAAATAAGTATTTTTCTCAGTGTCAACTTTTTTCTTAGAATATTGGGAAAAACTTATCATATTCTTTCTGTTTCTGTAATATTGCAATATTTTCTCATACAATTACTACTTTTTAACGCAAAATGGTGACATTTGTCATACAAAATTCTGACTTTTATCACAATATTGCCAATTATTTTTGTCGTTCTTGTAAAAATAGTGACATTTTTTTGAGTAAAATAATGACTTTTGTCATAATTTTGCCAAGTAAAATTTTGTTGTAAATACAAATCTTTATATATCTAGAAAGGGTGGTCGTAAAAGTGTAGTGAAGTGAATTACATTTATATAGCGCTTTCCTCTAGTGACTCAAAGCGCTTTACATAGTGAAACCCAATATCTAAGTTACATTTAAAGCAGTGTGGGTGGCACTGGGAGCAGGTGGGTAAAGTGTCTTGCCCAAGGACACAACGGCAGTGACTAGGATGGCGGAAGCGGGAATCGAACCTGCAACCCTCAAGTTGCTGGCACGGCCACTCTACCAACCGAACTATACCGCCCCAGACGTGGGCCATGTGAATTCCTGGATTTAAAAAATTAAATTAAATTAAAAAATATTCAGTCTAAGCCTGGGCCAAGGAAGAAAAACACCTCATAGCCATAGCACACATAAACGTGTGTAAGAGGGAAACATCAAAGAACACAAAAGGATATTAAAGACAATAACATTTCTACATACAGCTACAAAATAAAACTGACAATATAAAAGCAAAAAATGTGTATTCGGTCTGTGGTAAGTAAATCAAGGTTCCACTGTAAGATTAGCAAAAAAAGGCCCAATTGATTGTCTTCTTACAAATTACAACAATATATAATAAAGATATCAAATCCTTGGAATTCATTGGTATAATACCCGATATTGCCCGAGCAAACTACCATCTGGATGTGGAATCGGCGCCAGGCAAAAACATTTACCATTAACAGCTGTAGCGTGGCTGTAGTCAACCTCCTGACGGAGAGGGTTTTTTTTTTTTTTTTTGTAGGCGGTATAGCTCGGTTGGTAAAGCGGCCGTGCCAGCAACTTGAGGGTTCCAGGTTCGATCGCTGCTTCTGCCATCCTAGTCACTGCCGTTGCGTCCTTGGGCAAGACACTTTACCCACCTGCTGAGTGGCACCCACACTGGTTTACATGGAACTTAGATATTGGGTTTCACTATGTGAAGCGCTTTGAGTCCCTAGAGAAAAAGCGCTATATAAATATAATTTACTTTTTCCTCAGGTCTCAAGAAGGTAAGAAATGCAAAAATGTGTGTGTGTTGAGGGGTTAACCCCTGCTGTTCCTTGGCTGTCCACCCCCCCCCCCCCCACTACCTATTTTCCACCCACTCCCCCCTCCTCTGGTCTGGCTGCATGGAGCCAATACAAACAGCATTATTTATGCTGGGCAAAACCGCCCTTTAATTACTCATGAAGTCCACTCCTCCTTCATGCCACCCACCATCATCACTTAAATACTCGCCCTAAAAGCAAGCCTTTGGAGCAGAAATTAAAAGATAAATAAATCTGCCAGCGATTTACATGCACACAGCAGCTGATATTTATCCATGCCGTCCCTGAAGGCGTCGTCTTATTATCGCTATCCTCAGGTCCTCGCACGGAGACCAGACAAGGCAGGCAGGTGATTAATTCAGTTCTTACCGAAGAACGCCAACTATTTCACGACAAGGGAGCCTCGAAAGGATTTCTAAGAATTTATTTCATTTTTCCTGGATATTTGTCGAGTTGCTATGTTAAAAAGCACTTGTGATTAAGTGCTGTTGCACAGTGTGTTTTTGCTGGGTTTTATCTACCCGGTTGCAAAGATGACATCTTGACGTGTTTTAAAATGCTTCTCTGAGGTCCTAAATTGAGAGAGGCTCTTGAGCCGGGGCGATAAGAAGCGGACATCTTAGCCTTCGTCTCAACGCTGAGCTCATCAAAAGCTTTTAATGGTCTGAAGCACACACACATGCATTAACACATCTCAGATTTATATAGTGTTTCATCCATCCATCCATCCATTTTCTACCGCTTATTCCCTTTCGGGGTCGCGGGGGGCGCCGGCGCCTATCTCAGCTACAATCGGGCGGAAGGCGGGGTACACCCTGGACAAGTCGCCACCTCATCGCAGGGCCAACATTCACACTCACATTCACACACTAGGGCCAATTTAGTGTTGCCAATCAACCTATCCCCAGGTGCATGTCTTTGGAGGTGGGAGGGGCCTATCCCCAGGTGCATGTCTTTGGAGGTGGGAGGGGCCTATCCCCAAGTGCATGTCTTTGGAGGTGGGAGGGGCCTATCCCCAGGTGCATGTCTTTGGAGGTGGGAGGGGCCTATCCCCAAGTGCATGTCTTTGGAGGTGGGAGGGGCCTATCCCCAGGTGCATGTCTTTGGAAGTGGGAGGAAGCCGGAGTATCCGGAGGGAACCCACGCATTCACGGGGAGAACATGCAAACTCCACACAGAAAGATCCCGAGCCTGGATTTGAACCCAGGACTGCAGGACCTTCGTATTGTGAGGCAGACGCACATTATTTGTTTCATTATTTGATAATTCTGGCAACAATTCATTCTGAAATAACAACAAAACAGCTTTCAGTTGCATTTTAACTGGAAGAGCGTGCATGCTCCGATGCTGAAGTTGAACTGAAAATGCTGGCAGAATGAAATTAGGAATAGTTTAAATGTAGAAATGGTTTGAACGCTGAAATTGTTATGATCCGCTACCATTTTCTTGATCTGTTCCGTTTTTGTATCATATTCTGTTAAAGGGGAACATTATCACAATTTCAAAAGGGTTAAAAACAATAAAAATCAGTTCCCAGTGGCTTGTTGTGTTTTTTTGAATTTTTTTTCAAAATTTTACCGGTCTCGGAATATCCCTAAATAAAGCTTTAAAGTGCCTTATTTTCGACTCTCTGCGAAGACACTGGCCATTTCCCTGTGACGTCACACAGTGCTGCCAATGTAAACAAACAATGGGAATACCACAGCAAGATATAGCGACATTAGCTCGGAATCAAACTTGGATTTCAGCGACTTAAGCGATTCAACAGATTACGCATGTATTGAAACAGATGGTTGAAGCTATTGACGCTATTCATAGCCGTAGCATGGCCGAATAGCTGCGTTAGCATCGCCGGTAAAATGTGCGGACCAAACGATCAGGACTTTCGCATCTTGTGACACTGGAGCCACTTAAATCCGTCGATTGGTAAGTGTTTGTTTCGCATTAAATGTGGGTGGGAGGAAATGTAATATAGTTGCAAATGCATCTGCAGGTTATCCATACATCTCTGTGCCATGTCTGCTTTAGCACCGCCGGTAAATAGCATGTTAGCATCGATTAGCATAGCATGTTAGCATCGATTAGCTGGCAGTCAACATTAACAAAACTCACCTTTGTGATTTCGTTGACTATCGTTGCAAATGCATCTACAGGTTATCCATACATCTCTGTTCCATGTCTGCTTTAGCACCGCCGGTAAATAGCATGTTAGCATCGATTAGCATAGCATGTTAGCATCAATTAGCTGGCAGTCAACATCAACAAAACTCACCTTTGTGATTTCGTTGACTTTATTGTTGCAAATGCATCTGCAGGTTATCCATACATCTCTGTGCCATGTCTGCCTTAGCACCGCCGGTAAATAGCATGTTAGCATTGATTAGCTGGCAGTCAACATCAACAAAACTCTCCTTTGTGATTTCGTTGACTATCGTTGCAAATGCATATGTTGGTTATCCATACATCTCTGCGCCATGTCTGTCTTAGCATCGCTGGTCAAATGTGGAGACACTCTGGCACATTCAATGGGGGTCTGGTGGAAGACACTTTGGCATCTTGGGGCCAGTGGTGCAACTTGAATCCCTCCCTGTTAGTGTTGTTACACCCTCCGACAACACACCGTCGAGGCATGATGTCTCCAAGGTTCCGAAAAATAGTCAAAAAAACGGAAAATAACAGAGCTGAGACCCGGTGTTTGTAATGTGTTGAAAATGAAAATGGTGGGTGTGTTACCTCGGCGACGTCACATCCTGACATCATCGCCTCCAGCGCGATAAACAGAAAGGCGTTTAATTCGCCAAAATTCACCCATTTAGAGTTCGGAAATCGGTGGAAAAAATAGATGGTCTTTTTTCTGCACCATCAAGGTATATATTGACGCTTAATGGTTGACTTCCTTAGTTCATGTTTGTTCTGTCACCATGGTTGCTTATTATTTTCACCTGCCACGGTTTCCAGACGCACACCTGTTTTGCTAATCACCGTTCTTATTTAAACCTGCCTTTTCTGTTCATTCATTCTGGCTTCGTAAGTTTGTGTTACACTCAATTTGTGTTCGCGCGACCTTTATCCTCGACTCGGTAATCCCTTTCCTGTTCCTCTAGCTCCCACGCTAGTAGTTTTGTTTTGCCTGTTGTGCCTTATACACGTTTTTCTGTTATATCCCTAGCTCCCATGCTAGCGCTTTTGGTTTTTTTTCTAGCTCCCATGCTAGTTCTGTTTGCCTTTTCTGCCTAGTACCAATGTTTCTGTTTTTATTTTAAATGAACCATTTTTTCTTACCTTACGTGTCTGAGCCGATTTGCATCAAGGAAGAACGGAGCGCATCACAATGCCCCGAAGACGTTAAAGAAATAGTTTTGCTAATCACCGTCCTTATTTAAACCTGCCTTTTCTGTTCATTCATTCTGGCTTCGTAAGTTTGTGTTACAAGCAATTTGTGTTCGCGCAACTGTGATGACCTTTATCCTCTACTCTGTATTCCCTTTCCTGTTCCTCTAGCTCCCACGCTAGTCGTTTTGTTTTTCTTGTTGTGCCTTATACAAGTTTTTCTGTTATATCCTTAGCTCCCATGCTAACGCTTTGTTTTGTTGTTTAGCTCCCATGCTAGTTCTGTTTGTTTGCCTTTTCTGCCTAGTACCAATGTTTCTGTTTCTATTTTAAATAAACCATTATTTCTTACCTTACGACCTGTCCGAGCCCGATCTGCATCAAGGAAGAACGGCCGGCATCACAATGCCCCGAAGACGTTAAATAAATAGTTTTGCTAATCACGATCCTTATTTAAACCTGCCTTTTCTTTTCATTCATTCTGGCTTCGTAAGTTTGTGTTACACACAATTTGTGTTTGCGCAACTGTGACGACCTTTATCCTCTACTCTGTAATCCCTTTCCTGTTCCTCTAGCTCCCACGCTAGTAGTTTTGTTTTGCCTGTTGTGCCTTATACAAGTTTTTCTGTTATATCCCTAGCTCCCATGCAAGCGCTTTTGGTTTTTTTCTAGCTCCCATGCTAGTTCTGTTTGCCTTTTCTGCCTAGTAGCAGTGTTTGTTTTTATTTTAAATAAACCATAATTTCTTACCTTACGACGTGTCCGAGCCCGATCTGCATCAAGGAAGAACGGACCGCACCACAATGCCCCGAAGACGTTAAAGAAATAGTTTTGCTAATCACCGTCCTTATTTAAACCTGCCTTTTCTGTTCATTCATTCTGGCTTCGTAAGTTTGTGTTACACGCAATTTGTGTTCGCGCAACTGTGACAACCTTTATCCTGGACTCAGTAATCCCTTTCCTGTTCCTCTAGCTCACACGCTGGTAGTTCTATTTTGCCTGTTTTGCCTTATACAAGTTTTTCTGTTATATCCCTAGCTCCCATGCTAGCGCTTTCTTTTTTTTAAGCTCACATGCTAGTTCTGTTTGTTTGCCTTTTCTGCCTAGTACCAGTGTTTATTTTCTTGGTTTGTTTTTCGTTTAAATAAACCATTATTTCTTACCTTACGACGTGTGCGAGCCCGATCTGCATCAAGTAAGAACGGACCGCATCACGATGCCCTGAAGACGTTAAAGAAATAGTCAGAATGTTGAAAAGTTTGAATTTCCCGGGAAACTGGAATTTGCTTTGGAACTTAAGAAAGTGTTGTTTGAACGTCCAAAATGTGTTAATGTACTCTAAGATTTTTTTGTTGTTGTTATAATAAAGCAAAATAATGCACAATTTTGTGATCCCCTTTATTTAGAAAAGTACCGAAAAGTATCAAAATAATATTGGTATCGGGACAACACTACTTTCAATCATTAATTCCATGGATGTAGCCTTCATTTTTACTCCACATAATGATTGTTGTAAATGTTAAATGGTATTATTAGTGTTCAGGGCCCTTTAACCTTCCTCTTGTGTTAGCTTTCTGTTACCATCTCTTATGTTAACGGGTCGGTTTTGACCCATGTCTTAAATCAGCTGTAAAATACACTAAAAACAATGATCTATCATCCAATTTGTTTCTCATCTCTTGGTTACCACGTTAGGCTTCCTTATCCTTGAAAATATTGGTTTTAATATTTTTGGTTTGGGCCATTGGGCCTTATTTTGTCAGTATACCCCTCGATTTCAATGGTAAAAACGCACCTCAAGAGACTCATATACATAAAAAAAAGGTTGTTGTGTTACCTAAATATTACATCTATTAAATAAATGTGTTTTATTTACTTTTTCATTTTAAGAATTTTAACTATAGTAACATCTATGGTGTTACGGGTCAATTTCGACCCATATATATTTACTTCAAGAAAAAGGCTAAAAAGTATTTTTTTCAGCAACAGAAATCCAACACCAAACAAACAACCAATCAAGCAAATGAAACTAAGAGAAATAGATTTCTAGTTCCAAAACTAATAAAAAAAACATAATCAGAGTGGCAAAAAGTGACACTTTTAGTGTCCGTCTTTTGTTTTGTTTTTGTACAGGATAACAAGGTAAAATGAGAATCCACTGACGCTCACACGATTGGGAGAGGAGCTGGCTGTCAGTGTGTTCAGTTTTGGCTCTTATCATTGCTTTATTATCTTATTTTTATAACCGGGTCGAAACCGACCCTAACAACACCAAGGGCATAATTTCTACCAGAGCATTTAATAATTTAGAGAAAAAAAAAAAAATGTTTTATTTTGTTGACAAAGAGGTTCCTGACAAAGTCAAAAAGCTTTGATGCAAAAAATAAATGTGGTGTTTTTATGCATTTAAAAACTAAAACGGGTCGGTGCCGACCCTAACACAAGACGAAGTTTAAGGATAGTAACTATGAAAAAAAAAAAAGTGCCACTTTACCATGGCAGTGTACAGAACGCTTAAATGTGTAGTGTCAAAGTAATTAATTACTGCAAAAAAAATAAATAAAAATTGCTCAACTCTCTCCCTAATGACATCATCACATTCCAATAGTACTGTGCCGTCAGCAGCCCCCCCCCCCCCCCACCCCCCCAGTGTGGCCCGTTTCAAATCTGGCTGTCTAATTGCTCCTTTACTCCCGCGTCCCCGTGACATGGCAGTGATAGATCTTCATTTTTACGCTGCAATTTGTTACACTCCTCACAATATAATTGGATCAGATTAATTATTATGATGAATGTCTTTCTCCGGTTTGTGCTTGTAACCATTAATTTCCCAGGTTTTGGACAAGGGAGGGGGGGGGGGGGGGTGTATGCTCAAATTTAACGTGTCAGCAGTATCGCATAAGTGCAAAACTCTAACTAAAAAAACAAAACAAAAACGTCTCCATCATTCAGTAAGGGGCCGTAGGCGCAGATTCCGTGGGTACTTCGGGGCCCGATTGTCATGTCTTGTGATCATGTTTTGTTTAGTTATGTTGTGTTTTGCTTAAGACTCCATTGTTTCCTGTTTTTGCACTTCCTTGTTTGCTTTGTTACCATGACTACCAATCAGTTCACCTGTCCTCACCTGCACCTGATTCATTTGAAATCACGGACCTGTTTTCATTCACTATTTAAAGGCCTACTGAGATGAGAGGTTCTTATTTAAACGGGGATAGCAGCTCCATTCTATGTGTCATACTTGAGCTTTTTGCCATATTGCCATATTTTTGCTGAAAGGATTTAGTAGAGAACATCCACGATAAAGTTTGCAACTTTTGGTCGCTAATAAAAAAGCCTTGCCTGTACCGGAAGTAGCAGACGATGTGCGTGTGACGTCACGGGTTGTGGAGCTCCTCACATCCTCAAATTGTTTACAATCATGGCCACCGGCAGCCAGAGCGATTCGAACCGAGAAGGAAACGATTTCCCCATTAATTTGAGCGAGGATGAAAGATTCGTGGATGAGGAAAGTGAGAGTGAAGGACTACAAAAAAAAGAAAAAAGACTAGGGCAGTGGGAGAGATTCAGGTATTAGACACATTTACTAGGATAATTCTAGAAAATCCCTTATCTGCTTATTTTTAGTCATTATATGGTCGTACCTGTACAAGCTGAAGGTCGGAGGTGTGTGGCCACGGGTGTGGTGACCGCCAGTGTCTCTGAGGGAAGCCACGTTTCTCGTTGAGGCAAAGGCTTATACCTCCTCCGCGGTATATGCATCCGACGGTCGGGGGCGGCCTGTGGGAGGAGGCAAGAGAGTCCGCAGCTGCAGGAGGAACGACGCAAGCTCTCCGCTCATGTCTACGGTAAGAGCCGACATATTACCACCATTTTCTCAGCGAAACCTGCCGTTTGACATGTGGTAGGGAACCATGTTCGCTTGACCGCTCTGTTCCATAGTAAAGCTTCACCGTCATCTTTTGGGAATGTTAACAAGGCGGCCGCAATACACTGCTTCCCACCTACATCTTTCTTCTTTGACGTCTCCATTATTCATTGAACACATTGCAAAAGATTCATCAACACAGATGTCCAGAATACTGTGTAATTCTGCGATTAAAGCAGACTACTTATAGCTAGGATTGGTGATTGACAACCTGTGATGTCACGCGCACGCGTCATCATACCGCGACGTTATCAGCAGGATAATTTGCGCGAAATTTAAAATTGCAATTTAGTAAACTAAACCGGCCGTTTTGGCATGTGTTGCAATGTTAATATTTCATCATTGATATATAAACTATCAGACTGTGTGGTGGGTAGTAGTGGGGTTCAGTAGGCCTTTAAGCCTGTCATTTTCTGTTGGTCGTCCTGGCGTCATTGTGTTCTTCTCATGCTCTGTCCATGCCAGTTTTTTCATGCCAAAGTCCTTGCTACCCTTGTCCAGTCATAGTAAGTGTTGGTAGAGTGGCTGTGCCAGCAACTTGAGGGTTGCAGGTTCGATTCCCGCTTCCGCCATCCTAGTCACTGCCGTTGTGTCCTTGGGCAAGACACTTTACCCACCTGCTCCCAGTGCCACCCACACTGGTTTAAATATAACTTAGATATTGGGTTTCACTTTGTAAAGCGCTTTGAGTCATTAGAGAAAAAGCGCTATATAAATATAATTCACTTCACTTCACTTCCTCCCACCGGCCGTCCCCGACCGTCGGATGCTTCCACCGTTGGAGGGAAAAAAATAAAAAAAAAATCTCAGCCCGGCCCGACCGGCTGTCTTCGCCTTGCCGAGAAACGTGGCTTCCCTCAGAGACACTGGCGGTCACCACACCCGTGGCCACACACCTCCGACTTTCAGGTACGACCATATAATTTCTCATGAAGGTGAAAAATACACAAATGTGTGTTCTTGTATTTCTAGCCCTCTTGAGACATCAAGAAGGAAAAGTAGCTTCCATATGAGGACCGGTGAACAAGTTAGGACATAAATTATGGTCCCAATACGGAAACCTATTGCATCTAATAGAGAATGTCTCATTTGCACCCGTAGTGGTGAAATCTATCAAAATTAGGGTGGTCCAAAAAAGGAGGGATTTTTCAAATTGACTGTGTCGGTTTTAAAAGTGCTCCAACATATGAAATAACAAGTGTGTGTAAGGAATTGAAATGCGGCCCCTTTGGCTAAAATGAATTTAAAATATATATATATATATATATATATATGTATATATATGTATATACAGACATACTGTAGTAACTTGGAGTTTATACAAAAAATAAAAACTGACAATGCGTCGCCTTTTTTCTTAGAAAATTGGGAACAACTTCTCATATTCTTTCTGTTTCTGTAATATTGCAATATTTTCTCATAAAATTATTACTTTTTTATTTAAAAAATATTACTTTTTTAATGCAAAACGGTGACATTTGTCATTTAAAAATGATGACTTTTATCACAATATTGCAAATATGTTTGTCGTTCTTGAAAAAATAGTGCCATTTTGTTAATAAAATTATGAATTTTGTCACAATTTTGCCAAGTAAAAGTCTGATTATTATTATATTATTGGCAACATTTGTACATTTTTTTTTTAAATAAAATTTTGACTTTTGTCGAGTAAAAATTACAACTCTTCATAAAATTGTACATTTTTAACCTTTTCTTGTAAAATTGCGACTTTTATCGTGTTAAAGTCCAACATTTATCATGATATCGCACAAAATTTCAGTTTTCCTGGCAAAATTTTGACTTGCGTTGAGTAAAATGACGACTTTTATTATAACACCGCCAAAATTCTCAAAGTTTTTCTTGTGAAATTGTGACCTTTTTCCTGTGAAATTCCAACTAATTTTTCTCAACAAGCTTTTTAATAGTTGCATAGTATGTCTATGTTAATAATATTGTAAATTAAAATCTTTATATACTGTATCTAGAAAGGGTGTTTTTATAGTCAAAGATAGAATATGATTCACCTTACTACTACTAACTACTTGCCATTTTTATAGTCTTTGGTATGACTCGGCCGGGGTTTGAGCTCACGACCTACTGATCTCAGGGCGGACCATCTAATGGGGAAGTTGTCGCTTTCTCCGTCCGAATCGCTCTTGCTGCTGGTGGCCATGATTGCAAACAATGTTCAGATGTGAGTAGCTCCACAACCCGTGACGTCACGCGGACATCGTCTGCTACTTCCGGTACAGGCAAGGTTTTTTTATTAGCGACCAAAAGTTGCGAACTTTATCGTCGATGTTCTCTACTAATATGGCAATATTGCGAAATGATCAAGTATGACACGTATAATGGACCTGCTATCCCCGTTTAAATAAGAAACGGAATGCCCTCCCGGTAACAGTTCGAGATGCTACCTCAGTAGAAGCATTTAAGTCTCACCTTAAAACTCATCTATATACTCTAGCCTTTAAATAGACCTCCTTTCTAGACCAGTTGATCTGCTGCTTCTTTTCTTTCTCCTATGTCCCCTCCTCCCTTGTGGAGGGGGTCTGGTCCGATGACCATGGATGAAGTACTGGCTGTCCAGAGTCGAGACCCAGGATGGACCGCTCGCCTGTATCGGTTGGGGACATCTCTACGCTGCTGATCCAACTCCGCTTGGGATGGTTTCCTGTGGACGGGACTCTCGCTGCTGTCTTGGATCCGCTTTGAACTGAACTCTCGCGGCTGTGTTGGAGCCACTATGGATTGAACTTTCACAGTATCATGTTAGACCCGCTCCACATCCATTGCTTTCGGTCCCCTAGAGGGGGGGGGGTTGCCCACATCTGAGGTCCTCTCCAAGGTTTCTCATAGTCATCATTGTCACTGGCGTCCCACTGGATGTGAATTCTCCCTGCCCACTGGGTGTGAGTTTTCCTTGCCCTTTTGTGGGTTCTTCCGAGGATGTTGTAGTCGTAATGATTTGTGCAGTCCTTTGAGACATTTGTGATTTGGGGCTATATAAATAAACATTGATTGATTGATTGATTGATTTCAGTAGGCCTTTAACTTTAACTTTAATTTCACTCTTCTTTTTCTTTGACCTGCGCCAGCCGGGCCCCGTCTTTAACGTCGCAAACGCCCTCTCGCTTCAATTTCCAGTTTATAGGATTAATAGTTTATTAACGAGAGCTAAAATGGCTTGCCCTAGGTCCACGGGTCGGGAACCTTTTTGGCTGATAGAGCCAAGAATCCAAATATTTTAAAATGTATTTCCATAAGAGCCATATAAAACATTTTTCAACACTGAACAACTAAATGTGTGCATTTTTAAATCAGACCAACATTTCTATCAATCAATCAATGTTTATTTATATAGCCCCAAATCACAAATGTCTCAAAGGACTGCACAAATCATTACGACTACAACATCCTCGGAAGAACCCACAAAAGGGCAAGGAAAACTCACACCCAGTGGGCAGGGAGAATTCACATCCAGTGGGACGCCAGTGACAATGCTGACTATGAGAAACCTTGGAGAGGACCTCAGATGTGGGCAACCCCCCCCTCTAGGGAACCGAAAGCAATGGATGTCGAGCGGGTCTAACATGATACTGTGAAAGTTCAATCCATAGTGGCTCCAACACAGCCGCGAGAGTTCAGTTCAAGCGGATCCAAGACAGCAGCGAGAGTCCCGTCCATAGGAGACCATCTCAAGCGGAGGCGGATCAGCAGCGTAGAGATGTCCCCAACCGATACACAGGCGAGCGGTCCATCCTGGGTCCCGACGAGCGGTCCATCCTGGGTCTCGACTCTGGACAGCCAGTACTTCATCCATGGTCATCGGACCGGACCCCCTCCACAAGGGAGGGGGGGACATAGGAGAAAAAAGAAAAGAAGCTGCAGATCAAATGGTCTAAAAATGAGATCTATTTCTAGAGTATAATAGGTCTCTTATTCTTTGTAATAATATTGTTATTCGGAAGCTAACTGTGGAGGGGGCGTGGCCTGCGGGCCTGCAGCGAAGGGGGGTGTTGCCAGGATCGGCCTCGGAATTGGCGACAGATGCGTAGATGGTCCACCTTTGCCTTGTTATCTAATCACCTGTCGCTCTGTTATAAGCAGCAGCCAGGAGGAGAGACAGGATTGGGGCTGGAGCCAGAGCGAGAACGAAAGAGGAAAAGACAATTGCTAGGAAGCAACTGAGAGACTTATTGAAAAATAAAACAATGGTGGAGTGCCATCTCCGGGTTGGGGGGGAGACCCTGCCCCAAGTGGAGGAGTTCAAGTACCTAGGAGTCTTGTTCACGAGTGAGGGAAGAGTGGATCGTGAGATCGACAGGCGGATCGGTGCGGCGTCTTCTGTAATGCGGACGTTGTACCGATCTGTTGTGGTGAAGAAGGAGCTGAGCCGGAAGGCAAAGCTCTCAATTTACCGGTCGATCTACGTTCCCATCCTCACTTATGGTCATGAGCTTTGGGTTATGACCAAAATGAGTTTCCTCCACCGGGTGGCGGGTCTCTCCCTTAGAGATAGGGTGAGAAGCTCTGTCATCCGGGAGGAACTCAAAATAAAGCCGCTGCTCCTTCACATCGAGAAGATCCAGATGAAGTGGTTCGGGCATCTGGTCAGGATGCCACCCGAACGCCTCCCTAGGGAGGTGTTTAGGGCACGTCCGACCGGTAGGAGGCCACGGGGAAGACCCAGGACACGTTGGGAAGACTATGTCTCCCGGCTGGCCTGGGAACGCCTCGGATCCCCCGGGAAGAGCTGGACGAAGTGGCTGGGGAGAGGGAAGTCTGGGCTTCCCTGCTTAGGCTGTTGCCCCCGCAACCCGACCTCGGATAAGCGGAAGATGATGGATGGATGGATGGTACCGTTCTCCCAAGATGCAGCAGGAACTCTGGAGGCAAGGTGCGGATAAGAGAATAATTTATTCTCATAAATCATTCAAAAATACAAACAAACGTGCCGATAGCACAGGGAGCTAAGGCGAAACTTAGCACAGGAATTTAAAGATAAACAGTCATAGGCACCAGAAGCAAGGTGTACACAAACACAACTTGTTGCTTACAGCAAACAAGACAGCACGTCCAGCTGGTAGGAGGCCACGGGAAGACCCAGGACACGTTGGGAAGACTATGTCTCCCGGCTGGCCTGGGAACGCCTCGGGATCCCCCGGGAAGAGCTGGACGAAGTGGCTGGAGATAGGGAAGTCTGGGCTTCCCTGCTTAGGCTGCTGCCCCCGCGACCCGACCTCGGATAAGCGGAAGAAGATGGTTGGAATATTGTAACCCTGAAACAGGCTCTCATGTCGGTGCTTGGTGGTCTGAAGAACCCCCAGGAGGGCGAGCCCCAAACTAACCAATAATAAACACCTAACTTCTTACCATTAACACAACTCCTTGAACAGGTGCGGTAGAAAACGAATGGATGGATTCAAAATGCATGAACATTTTTTTATATTTTGAGCGTTATTTTTAACACAGTGATTACAAGCGGAATTATTCATTACTTATCGTCTTACGCAATGTCAGCTCGGATTACCCGAGAGCCGGATGCAGTCATCAAAAGAGCCACATCTGGCTCTAGAGCCATAGGTTCCCTACCCCTGCTTTAGGCCCTAAATATGAACTGAGCCAATTGAGCTACTCCCAAAAAAAAAAAAAAATACTGTCCGGTTACGGCGGATGGACACGAGTCAATTCCCTCTGCATGGGAATGGCTCATTAACGCGTTTGTGCACGGCCGCCGTCCGTCGACGTGCGGAATGGATTTATGGTGTCACTCAGCCCTGGAGGACGACTAATGAGGGTGCCGGCGTCCGAGTGGGGTAATTCCACCCACAATCCATCCAGCGGAGGGCACCGGGAAGGAGGACACATCCCTCATTATGTGATTGTGTCTCGGGAGCTTTCTTTAATATTTTAATAAATAACACGGGCCCCCCCGGACAAGGAATTAATGAATAGTATCATTAATAATGAGCCGGAGCCTTGTAGTGATGGGACAGATATTAAATCGAAGCAGCGCGGCGCCATCTCCTGAGATTTGGGATCGCTCCGGCAAGCAAACAAGGCCGGCGTGCGAGCCCGCCGTACCTCTGTGCCGACAACCTTTTTTTTTTTTTAAACAACAGGTTGAAAGTAATAAAGGGGGATTTTCTCGGCGAAGGAGTTAAGCCCCGGGAAATCTGCTCATGTAGATCGCGGCGAGCGGCGCGGCCAAATGTGATCCTTAATTAAACTTTAATCAAGACGACGCTGTTTGCGGGGAGATGTCGTTTAGAGGAAGGTGTCCCCCAGAACCCCCTCCCCGTTCAGTCAACCTCCCCCTCGTCGTCATGTAGTGGTCGTAAACCCGCTTATGTGCCGACTAACCA
This sequence comes from Nerophis ophidion, assembly GCF_033978795.1. Classification (NCBI taxonomy): domain Eukaryota; kingdom Metazoa; phylum Chordata; class Actinopteri; order Syngnathiformes; family Syngnathidae; genus Nerophis; species Nerophis ophidion. The sequence goes on from NC_084629.1 coordinate 2,942,234, forward strand.
AACCTGGGTGTTGTTTGTGTTCATAACGCCGAAGCATGCCGGTTTTTTTTTTTTTTTTTTTTCTCTTCGCACGGGTTTTGGTTCCTCAGCAGCGGTGCCACACCGCAAAAAATCAGTGTTCAAAAACAAGAAAAAAAAAATACAAAAATGAGGGGGATTTTACTTGAACTAAGCAAAATTATCTGCCAATAGAACAAGAAAATTTGGCTTGTCAAAACTTTCCAAAACAAGTAAATTTAGCTAACTTCAAAGAACCAAAAAATACCTCAAAATAAGTATATTCTCACTAATAAGTGTACTACTACAGTATAAGAGTACGTATTTTCTATTATTTCATTGAAATAAAAACGGCAAAGTCTATTTGGCTGTCATCTGTTTTAATGAGAAACAATTGTGTCAAAGTCATGATTTTGTTTTACATTCTTAAAATAAGAAATTCTTACTTTTAAAAGTAGTTTTATGCTTGTGGGTGTTGTTGACACGGCTTTGCAACATTTGATATTCTCGTTTCAAGCATGTTTTACTCAATATAGGTCATGGGTGTCAAACTCTGGCCCGGGGGCCAAATTTGGCCCGCCGTGTAATTTCATTTGCCCTTGAGGCAATATCAAATTAACATTAGAGCTGGCCCGCCGCTGTAACACCACATTCACCACTAATACTCGTACTTGTCAACCCACCCGATTTTCCCGGGAGACTCCCGAAGTTCAGTACCCCTCCCGGATTTCTCCCGATTTCCACCCGGACAATAATTTTGGGGGCGGGCCGTAAAAGCTAATATATGCGGCTCATACATACACACAAGTCTATGCAAGGCATACTTGGTCAACAGCCATACAGGTCACACTGAGGGTGGCCGTATAAACAACTTTAACACTGTTACAATTATACGCCACACTGTGACCTGTGAACCCACAGCAAACAAGAATGACAAACACATTTCGGGAGAACATCCGCACCGTAACACAAATACCCAGAACCCCTTGCATCACTAACTCTTCCGGGACGCTACAATATACACCCCCGCGACCACCAACCCCGCCCCAACTCAAACCCGCCGCCAAAAAGAGGCATTCAATTTGTATTTTTATTTTATTTGATATGCCATTGATATTTTTTAATTATTATTATTTAAAACTCGATTTTGCATGTCACTATAAAGTTATATAAGCCTTGCTTGGTCAATATTTAATGCAAAACTTGTTTGGGTCCCTATTAAAGGATTAATTTGTTCAACTTCGGCTTTGTTCAGTTTTAAATTTTGGGCCACTCTGTATTTGAGTTTGACACCCCTGATATAGGTCATCAAATCTCAGCTACAAGCTGTAATATCTTACTGAGATCATTTAGGACCTAAACACTTAAAACAAATAAAACACTCTAACATAAAATCTTATGTATGGCCACGCAAGTCCCAGGATGCCTTAGTCCCATGGGGAGGGGGGATGAAAGTTGGAAAAGTCAGGAAAATTCCTAAAAATGTTCAAAATAACCACACAGGTTCGAGTCCCACAAGTTCCGCCGCCGGCCAGGATGCCCGAAATGTCCTAAACGCGCCCAGCAAAGTCCCACGGGAAGGTGGGGAGAAAAGTGAGAAAAGTCGGGGAAATGTTCAAAAGTCCCACCCGGGTTCGAGTGTGCACTCAAACTCAAACTCGAACCCGGTTGGGGCTCGAACCTGGGTAGGTATTTAGAAAATTTGGGGGGACTTTTGCTGACTTTTCTCATTTTTCCCCCCTACTTCCTGTGGGACTTTGCTGGGTGCATTTTGGACATTTTTTTGCATCCCGGGAAATGTGCGGTTGGCGGCTGGATTGGTGGGACTGGAACCCGGGGGAGGTACTTTGGACAAAATTGGGACTTTTGGCCGTTTTGGCTGCCTTTTCTCATCTTCTTCGTCGCCTTCTAGTGCACCATTGCTGGGTGTGTTTTGGACACTTGGACAAAAATAGTTTCCAGCATGTTTTACTCAATATAGGTCATCAAATCTCAGCAACAAGCTGTAATATCTTACTGAGATAATTTAGGACCCAAACCCTTAAAACAAGTAAAAGTTGGAAAAGTCGGCAAAAGTCCCCAAAAATGCTCATAATACCTACCCAGGTTCAAGTCCCACAAGTTCCGCGCTGGCCGGGATGCCCAAAATGTCCAAAACGCGCCCAGCAAAGTCCCACGGGAAGGTGGGGAGAAAAGTGAGAAAAGTCGGGGAAATGTTCAAAAGTCCCACCCGGGTTCGAGTGTGCACTCAAACTCAAACTCGAACCCGGTTGGGACTCGAACCTGGGTAGGTATTTAGAAAATTTGGGGGGACTTTTGCTGACTTTTCTCATTTTTCCCCCCTACTTCCTGTGGGACTTTGCTGGGTGCATTTTGGACATTTTTTTGCATCCCGGGAAATGTGCGGTTGGCGGCTGGATTGGTGGGACTGGAACCCGGGGGAGGTACTTTGGACAAAATTGGGACTTTTGGCCGTTTTGGCTGCCTTTTCTCATCTTCTTCGTCGCCTTCTAGTGCACCATTGCTGGGTGTGTTTTGGACACTTGGACAAAAATAGTTTCCAGCATGTTTTACTCAATATAGGTCATCAAATCTCAGCAACAAGCTGTAATATCTTACTGAGATAATTTAGGACCCAAACCCTTAAAACAAGTAAAAGTTGGAAAAGTCGGCAAAAGTCCCCAAAAATGCTCATAATACCTACACAGGTTCAAGTCCCACAAGTTCCGCGCTGGCCGGGATGCCCAAAATGTCCAAAACGCGCCCAGCAAAGTCCCACGGGAAGGTGGGGAGAAAAGTGAGAAAAGTCGGGGAAATGTTCAAAAGTCCCACCCGGGTTCGAGTGTGCACTCAAACTCAAACTCGAACCCGGTTGGGACTCGAACCTGGGTAGGTATTTAGAAAATTTTAAGGGACTTTTTCCGACTTTTCTCATTTTTCCCCCCTACTTGATATGCCGTTGATATTTTTTAATTATTATTATTTAAAACTCGATTTTGCATGTCACTATAAAGTTATATAAGCCTTGCTTGGTCAATATTCAATGCAAAACTTGTTTGGGTCCTTATTAAAGGATTAATTTGTTCAACTTCGGCTTCGTTCAGTTTTAAATTTTGGCCCACTCTGTATTTGAGTTTGATACCCCTGATATAGGTCATCAAATGTCAGCTACAAGCTGTAATATCTTACTGAGATCATTTAGGACCTAAACACTTAAAACAAGTAAAACACTCTAACATAAAATCTTATGTATGGCCACGCAAGTCCCAGGATGCCTTAGTCCCATGGGGAGGGGGGGATGAAAGTTGGAAAAGTCAGGAAAATTCCCAAAAATGTTCAAAATACCCACACAGGTTCGAGTCCCACACGTTCCGCCGCCGGCCGGGATGCCCGAAGTGTCCTAAACGCGCCCAGCAAAGTCCCACGGGAAGGTGGGGAGAAAAGTGAGAAAAGTCGGGGAAATGTTCAAAAGTCCCACCCGGGTTCGAGTGTGCACTCAAACTCAAACTCGAACCCGGTTGGGGCTCGAACCCGGGTAGGTATTTAGAAAATTTTGGGGGACTTTTGCCGACTTTTTTCATTTTTCCCCCCTACTTCCCGTGGGACTTTGCTGGGTGCATTTTGGACATTTTTTTGCATCCCGGGAAATGTGCGGTTTGCGGCTGGACTGGTGGGACTGGAACCCGGGGGAGGTACTTTGGACAAAATTGGGACTTTTGGCGGTTTTGGCTGCCTTTTCTCATCTTCTTCGTTGCCTTCTAGTGCACCATTGCTGGGTGTGTTTTGGACACTTGGACAAAAATAGTTTCCAGCATGTTTTACTCAATATAGGTCATCAAATCTCAGCAACAAGCTGTAATATCTTACTGAGATCATTTAGGACCCAAACCCTTAAAACAAGTAAAAGTTGGAAAAGTCGGCAAAAGTCCCCAAAAATGCTCATAATACCTACCCAGGTTCAAGTCCCACAAGTTCCGCGCCGGCCGGGATGCCCAAAATGTCCAAAACGCGCCCAGCAAAGTCCCACGGGAAGGTGGGGAGAAAAGTGAGAAAAGTCGGGGAAATGTTCAAAAGTCCCACCCGGGTTCGAGTGTGCACTCAAACTCAAACTCGAACCCGGTTGGGACTCGAACCTGGGTAGGTATTTAGAAAATTTTAAGGGACTTTTTCCGACTTTTCTAATTTTTTCCCCCCTACTTGATATGCCGTTGATATTTTTTAATTATTATTATTTAAAACTCGATTTTGCATGTCACTATAAAGTTATATAAGCCTTGCTTGGTCAATATTCAATGCAAAACTTGTTTGGGTCCCTATTAAAGGATTAATTTGTTCAACTTCGGCTTCGTTCAGTTTTAAATTTTGGCCCACTCTGTATTTGAGTTTGATACCCCTGATATAGGTCATCAAATCTCAGCTACAAGCTGTATTATCTTACTGAGCTCATTTAGGACCTAAACACTTAAAACAAATAAAACACTCTAACATAAAATCTTATGTATGGCTACGCAAGTCCCAGGATGCCTTAGTCCCATGGGGAGGGGGGATGAAAGTTGGAAAAGTCAGGAAAATTCCCAAAAATGTTCAAAATACCCACACAGGTTCGAGTCCCACAAGTTCCGCCGCCGGCCGGGATGCCCGAAATGTCTAAAACGCGCCCAGCAAAGTCCCACGGGAAGGTGGGGAGGAAAGTGAGAAAAGTCGGGGAAATGTTCAAAAGTCCCACCCGGGTTCGAGTGTGCACTCAAACTCAAACTCGAACCCGGTTGGGACTCGAACCTGGGTAGGTATTTAGAAAATTTGGGGGGACTTTTGCTGACTTTTCTCATTTTTCCCCCCTACTTCCTGTGGGACTTTGCTGGGTGCATTTTGGACATTTTTTTGCATCCCGGGAAATGTGCGGTTGGCGGCTGGATTGGTGGGACTGGAACCCGGGGGAGGTATTTTGGACAAAATTGGGACTTTTGGCCGTTTTGGCTGCCTTTTCTCATCTTCTTCGTCGCCTTCTAGTGCACCATTGCTGGGTGTGTTTTGGACACTTGGACACAAATAGTTTCCCGCATGTTTTACTCAATATAGGTCATCAAATCTCAGCAACAAGCTGTAATATCTTACTGAGATCATTTAGGACCCAAACCCTTAAAACAAGTAAAAGTTGGAAAAGTCGGCAAAAGTCCCCAAAAATGTTCATAATACCTACCCAGGTTCAAGTCCCACAAGTTCCGCGCCGGCCGGGATGCCCAAAATGTCCAAAACGCGCCCAGCAAAGTCCCACGGGAAGGTGGGGAGAAAAGTGAGAAAAGTCGGGGAAATGTTCAAAAGTCCCACCCGGGTTCGAGTGTTCACTCAAACTCAAACTCGAACCCGGTTGGGACTCGAACCTGGGTAGGTATTTAGAAAATTTTAAGGGACTTTTTCCGACTTTTCTCATTTTTCCCCCCTACTTGATATGCCATTGATATTTTTTAATTATTATTATTTAAAACTCGATTTTGCATGTCACTATAAAGTTATATAAGCCTTGCTTGGTCAATATTCAATGCAAAACTTGTTTGGGTCCTTATTAAAGGATTAATTTGTTCAACTTCGGCTTCGTTCAGTTTTAAATTTTGGCCCACTCTGTATTTGAGTTTGATACCCCTGATATAGGTCATCAAATCTCAGCTACAAGCTGTAATATCTTACTGAGATCAATTAGGACCTAAACACTTAAAACAAATAAAATACTCTAACATAAAATCTTATGTATGGCCACGCAAGTCCCAGGATGCCTTAGTCCCATGGGGAGGGGGGATGAAAGTTGGAAAAGTCAGGAAAATTCCCAAAAATGTTCTAAATACCTACACAGGTTCGAGTCCCACAAGTTCCGCGCCGGCCGGGATGCCCAAAATGTCCAAAATGCGCCCAGCAAAGTCCCACGGGAAGGTGGGGAGAAAAGTGAGAAAAGTCGGGGAAATGTTCAAAAGTCCCACCCGGGTTCGAGTGTGCACTCAAACTCAAACTCGAACCCGGTTGGGGCTCGAACCCGGGTAGGTATTTAGAAAATTTTGGGGGACTTTTGCCGACTTTTTTCATTTTTCCCCCCTACTTCCTGTGGGACTTTGCTGGGTGCATTTTGGACATTTTTTTGCATCCCGGGAAATGTGCGGTTGGCGGCTGGACTGGTGGGACTGGAACCCGGGGGAGGTACTTTGGACAAAATTGGGACTTTTGGCCGTTTTGGCTGCCTTTTCTCCTCTTCTTCGTCGCCTTCTAGTGCACCATTGCTGGGTGTGTTTTGGACACTTGGACAAAAATAGTTTCCAGTATGTTTTACTCAATATAGGTCATCAAATCTCAGCAATAAGCTGTAATATCTTACTGAGATAATTTAGGACCCAAACCCTTAAAACAAGTAAAAGTTGGAAAAGTCGGCAAAAGTCCCCCAAAATGTTCATAATACCTACCCAGGTTCAAGTCCCACAAGTTCCGCGCCGGCCGGGATGCACAAAATGTCCAAAACGCGCCCAGCAAAGTCCCACGGGAAGGTGGGGAGAAAAGTGAGAAAAGTCGGGGAAATGTTCAAAAGTCCCACCCGGGTTCGAGTGTGCACTCAAACTCAAAATCGAACCCGGTTGGGGCTCGAACCCGGGTAGGTATTTAGAAAATTTTGGGGGACATTTGCCGACTTTTTTCATTTTTCCCCCCTACTTCCTGTGGGACTTTGCTGGGTGCGTTTTGGACATTTTTTTGCATCCCGGGAAATGTGCGGTTGGCGGCTGGATTGGTGGGACTGGAACCCGGGGGAGGTATTTTGGACAAAATTGGGACTTTTGGCCGTTTTGGCTGCCTTTTCTCATCTTCTTCGTCGCCTTCTAGTGCACCATTGCTGGGTGTGTTTTGGACACTTGGACAAAAATAGTTTCCAGCATGTTTTACTCAATATAGGTCATCAAATCTCAGCAACAAGCTGTAATATCTTACTGAGACCATTTAGGACCCAAACCCTTAAAACAAGTAAAAGTTGGAAAAGTCGGCAAAAGTCTCCAAAAATGTTCATAATACCTACCCAGGTTCGAGTCCCACAAGTTCCGCCGCCGGCCGGGATGCCCAAAATGTCCAAAACGCGCCCAGCAAAGTCCCATGGGAAGGTGGGGAGAAAAGTGAGAAAAGTCGGGGAAATGTTCAAAAGTCCCACCCGGGTTCGAGTGTGCACTCAAACTCAAACTCGAACCCGGTTGGGACTCGAACCTGGGTAGGTATTTAGAAAATTTGGGGGGACTTTTGCTGACTTTTCTCATTTTTCCCCCCTACTTCCCGTGGGACTTTGCTGGGTGCATTTTGGACATTTTTTTGCATCCCGGGAAATGTGCGGTTGGCGGCTGGATTGGTGGGACTGGAACCCGGGGGAGGTATTTTGGACAAAATTGGGACTTTTGGCCGTTTTGGCTGCCTTTTCTCCTCTTCTTCGTTGCCTTCTAGTGCACCATTGCTGGGTGTGTTTTGGACATTTGGACAAAAATAGTTTCCAGCATGTTTTACTCAATATTGGTCATCAAATCTCAGCAACAAGCTGTAATATCTTACTGAGATCATTTAGGACCCAAACCCTTAAAACAAGTAAAAGTTGGAAAAGTCGGCAAAAGTCCCCAAAAATGTTCATAATACCTACCCAGGTTCAAGTCCCACAAGTTCCGCGCTGGCCGGGATGCCCAAAATGTCCAAAACGCGCCCAGCAAAGTCCCACGGGAAGGTGGCGAGAAAAGTGAGAAAAGTCGGGGAAATGTTCAAAAGTCCCACCTGGGTTCGAGTGTGCACTCAAACTCAAACTCGAACCCGGTTGGGACTCGAACCTGGGTAGGTATTTAGAAAATTTTAAGGGACTTTTTCCGACTTTTCTCATTTTTCCCCCCTACTTGATATGCCGTTGATATTTTTTAATTATTATTATTTAAAACTCGATTTTGCATGTCACTATAAAGTTATATAAGCCTTGCCTGGTCAATATTCAATGCAAAACTTGTTTGGGTCCCTATTAAAGGATTAATTTGTTCAACTTCGGCTTCGTTCAGTTTTAAATTTTGGGCCACTCTGTATTTGAGTTTGATACCCCTGATATAGGTCATCAAATATCAGCTACAAGCTGTAATATCTTACTGAGATCATTTAGGACCTAAACACTTAAAACAGATAAAACACTCTAACATAAAATCTTATGTATGGCCACGCAAGTCCCAGGATGCCTTAGTCCCATGGGGAGAGGGGATGAAAGTTGGAAAAGTCAGGAAAATTCCCAAAAATGTTCAAAATACCTACACAGGTTCGAGTCCCACAAGTTCCGCTGCCGGCCGGGATGCCCGAAATGTCCAAAACGCGCCCAGCAAAGTCCCACGGGAAGGTGGGGAGAAAAGTGAGAAAAGTCGGGGAAATGTTCAAAAGTCCCACCCGGGTTCGAGTGTGCACTCAAACTCAAACTCGAACCCGGTTGGGACTCGAACCTGGGTAGGTATTTAGAAAATTTGGGGGGACTTTTGCTGACTTTTCTCATTTTTCCCCCCTACTTCCTGTGGGACTTTGCTGGGTGCATTTTGGACATTTTTTTGCATCCCGGGAAATGTGCGGTTTGCGGCTGGACTGGTGGGACTAGAACCCAGGGGAGGTACTTTGGACAAAATTGGGACTTTTGGCCGTTTTGGCTGCCTTTTCTCATCTTCTTCGTTGCCTTCTAGTGCACCATTGCTGGGTGTGTTTTGGACATTTGGACAAAAATAGTTTCCAGCATGTTTTACTCAATATAGGTCATCAAATCTCAGCAACAAGCTGTAATATCTTACTGAGATCATTTAGGACCCAAACCCTTAAAACAAGTAAAAGTTGGAAAAGTCGGCAAAAGTCCCCAAAAATGCTCATAATACGTACCCAGGTTCAAGTCCCACAAGTTCCGCCGCCGGCCGGGATGCCCAAAATGTCCAAAACGCGCCCAGCAAAGTCCCACGGGAAGGTGGGGAGAAAAGTGAGAAAAGTCGGGGAAATGTTCAAAAGTCCCACCCGGGTTCGAGTGTGCACTCAAACTCAAACTCGAACCCGGTTGGGACTCGAACCTGGGTAGGTATTTAGAAAATTTTAAGGGACTTTTTCGGACTTTTCTCATTTTTCCCCCCTACTTGATATGCCGTTGATATTTTTTAATTATTATTATTTAAAACTCGATTTTGCATGTCACTATAAAGTTATATAAGCCTTGCTTGAAGCCATGGAAAACGACTTCCGGACAGCTTCGAAGCGATTCTGGACCACCATACGGCGCCTCAGGAAGGGGAAGCAGTGCACTATCAACACCGTGTATGGTGCGGATGGTGTTCTGCGGACTTCGACTGCGGATGTTGTGGATCGGTGGAGGGAATACTTCGAAGACCTCCTCAATCCCACCAACACGTCTTTCTTTGAGGAAGCGGTGCCTGGGGAATCTGTAGTGGACTCTCCTATTTCTGGGGCTGAGGTCGCTGAGGTAGTTAAAAAGCTCCTCGGCGGCAAGGCCCCGGGGGTGGATGAGATCCGCCCGGAGTTCCTTAAGGCTCTGGATGCTGTGGGGCTGTCTTGGTTGACAAGACTCTGCAGCATCGCGTGGACATCGGGGGCGGTACCTCTGGATTGGCAGACCGGGGTGGTGGTCCCTCTCTTTAAGAAGGGGGACCGGAGGGTGTGTTCCAACTATCGTGGGATCACACTCCTCAGCCTTCCCGGTAAGGTTTATTCAGGTGTACTGGAGAGGAGGCTTCGCCGGATAGTCGAACCTCGGATTCAGGAGGAACAGTGTGGTTTTCGTCCTGGTCGTGGAACTGTGGACCAGCTCTATACTCTCGGCAGGGTTCTTGAGGGTGCATGGGAGTTTGCCCAACCAGTCTACATGTGCTTTGTGGACTTGGAGAAGGCATTCGACCGTGTCCCTCGGGAAGTCCTGTGGGGAGTGCTCAGAGAGTATGGGGTATCGGAATGTCTTATTGTGGCAGTCCGCTCCCTGTATGATCAGTGTCAGAGCTTGGTCCGCATTGCTGGCAGTAAGTCGGACACGTTTCCAGTGAAGGTTGGACTCCGCCAAGGCTGTCCTTTGTCACCGATTCTGTTCATAACTTTTATGGACAGAATTTCTAGGCGCAGTCAAGGCGTTGAGGGGTTCCGGTTTGGTGGCCACGGGATTAGGTCTCTGCTTTTTGCAGATGATGTAGTCCTGATGGCTTCATCTGGCCGGGATCTTCAGCTCTCACTGGATCGGTTCGCAGCCGAGTGTGAAGCGACCGGAATGAGAATCAGCACCTCCAAGTCCGAGTCCATGGTTCTCGCCCGGAAAAGGGTGGAGTGCCATCTCCGGGTTGGGGAGGAGACCCTGCCCCAAGTGGAGGAGTTCAAGTACCTAGGAGTCTTGTTCACGAGTGGGGGAAGAGTGGATCGTGAGATCGACAGGCGGATCGGTGCGGCGTCTTCAGTAATGCGGACGTTGTATCGATCCGTTGTGGTGAAGAAGGAGCTGAGCCGGAAGGCAAAGCTCTCAATTTACCGGTCGATCTACGTTCCCATCCTCACCTATGGTCATGAGCTTTGGGTCATGACCGAAAGGATAAGATCACGTGTACAAGCGGCCGAAATGAGTTTCCTCCGCCGGGTGGCGGGGCTCTCCCTTAGAGATAGGGTGAGAAGCTCTGCCATCCGGGAGGAGCTCAACGTAAAGCCGCTGCTCCTCCACATCGAGAGGAGCCAGATGAGGTGGTTCGGGCATCTGGTCAGGATGCCACCCGAACGCCTCCCTAGGGATGTGTTTAGGGCACGTCCAGCTGGTAGGAGGCCACGGGGAAGACCCAGGACACGTTGGAAAGACTATGTCTCCCGGCTGGCCTGGGAACGCCTCGGGATCCCCCGGGAAGAGCTAGACGAAGTGGCTGGAGATAGGGAAGTCTGGGCTTCCCTGCTTAGGCTGCTGCCCCCGCGACCCGACCTCGGATAAGCGGAAGATGATGGATGGATGGATGGAAGCCTTGCTTGGTCAATATTCAATGCAAAACTTGTTTGGGTCCTTATTAAAGGATTAATTTGTTCAACTTCGGCTTCGTTCAGTTTTAAATTTTGGCCCACTCTGTATTTGAGTTTGATACCCCTGATATAGGTCATCAAATCTCAGCTACAAGCTGTAATATCTTACTGAGATCATTTAGGACCTAAACACTTAAAACAAGTAAAACACTCTAACATAAAATCTTATGTATGGCCACGCAAGTCCCAGGATGCCTTAGTCCCATGGGGAGGGGGGATGAAAGTTGGAAAAGTCAGGAAAATTCCCCAAAATGTTCAAAATACCCACCCAGGTTCAAGTCCCACAAGTTCCGCCGCCGGCCGGGATGCCCAGAATGTCCAAAACGCGCCCAGCAAAGTCCCACGGGAAGGTGGGGAGAAAAGTGAGAAAAGTCGGGGAAATGTTCAAAAGTCCCACCCGGGTTCGAGTGTGCACTCAAACTCAAACTCGAACCCGGTTGGGGCTCGAACCTGGGTAGGTATTTAGAAAATTTTGAGGGACTTTTTCCGACTTTTCTCATTTTTCCCCCCTACTTCCCGCTTCCGCCATCCTAGTCACTGCCGTTGTGTCCTTGGGCAAGACACTTTACCCACCTGCTCCCAGTGCCACCCACACTGGTTTAAATGTAACTTAGATATTGGGTTTCACTATGTAAAGTGCTTTGAGTCACTAGAGAAAAGCGCTATATAAATATAATTCACTTCACTACTTCCCGTGGGTGCGTTTTGGACATTTTTTGTAACCCAGGACTTGTGTGGCCGGCGGTGGGACTCGTGGGACTGGGACCCCGGGGAGGTATTTTGGACACAATTGGGACTTTTTAACATTTTGGCCGCATTTTACCCCTCTTCTTCCCCGCCTTCCTGTGCACCATTGCTGGGTGTGTTTTGGACACTTGGACAAAAATAGTTTCCAGCATGTTTTACTCAATATAGGTCATCAAATCTCAGCAACAAGCTGTAATATCTTACTGAGATCATTTAGGACCCAAACCCTTAAAACAAGTAAAAGTTGGAAAAGTCGGCAAAAGTCCCCAAAAATGTTCATAATACCTACCCAGGTTCAAGTCCCACAAGTTCCGCGCCGGCCGGGATGCCCAAAATGTCCAAAACGCGCCCAGCAAAGTCCCACGGGAAGGTGGGGAGAAAAGTGAGAAAAGTCGGGGAAATGTTCAAAAGTCCCACCCGGGTTCGAGTGTGCACTCAAACTCAAACTCGAACCCGGTTGGGACTCGAACCTGGGTAGGTATTTAGAAAATTTTAAGGGACTTTTTCCGACTTTTCTCATTTTTCCCCCCTACTTGATATGCCGTTGATATTTTTTAATTATTATTATTTAAAACTCGATTTTGCATGTCACTATAAAGTTATATAAGCCTTGCTTGGTCAATATTCAATGCAAAACTTGTTTGGGTCCTTATTAAAGGATTAATTTGTTCAACTTCGGCTTCGTTCAGTTTTAAATTTTGGCCCACTCTGTATTTGAGTTTGATACCCCTGATATAGGTCATCAAATCTCAGCTACAAGCTGTAATATCTTACTGAGATCATTTAGGACCTAAACACTTAAAACAAGTAAAACACTCTAACATAAAATCTTATGTATGGCCACGCAAGTCCCAGGATGCCTTAGTCCCATGGGGAGGGGGGATGAAAGTTGGAAAAGTCAGGAAAATTCCCCAAAATGTTCAAAATACCCACCCAGGTTCGAGTCCCACAAGTTCCGCCGCCAGCCGGGATGCCCGAAGTGTCTAAAACGCGCCCAGCAAAGTCCCACGGGAAGGTGGGGAGAAAAGTGAGAAAAGTCGGGGAAATGTTCAAAAGTCCCACCCGGGTTCGAGTGTGCACTCAAACTCAAACTCGAACCCGGTTGGGGCTCGAACCTGGGTAGGTATTTAGAAAATTTTGAGGGACTTTTTCCGACTTTTCTCATTTTTCCCCCCTACTTCCCGCTTCCGCCATCCTAGTCACTGCCGTTGTGTCCTTGGGCAAGACACTTTACCCACCTGCTCCCAGTGCCACCCACACTGGTTTAAATGTAACTTAGATATTGGGTTTCACTCTGTAAAGTGCTTTGAGTCACTAGAGAAAAGCGCTATATAAATATAATTCACTTCACTACTTCCCGTGGGTGCGTTTTGGACATTTTTTGTAACCCAGGACTTGTGTGGCCGGCGGTGGGACTCGTGGGACTGGGACCCCGGGGAGGTATTTTGGACACAATTGGGACTTTTGAACATTTTGGCCGCATTTTCCCCCTCTTTTTCCCCGCCTTCCTGTGCACCATTGCTGGCTGTGTTTTGGACACTTGGACAAAAATAGTTTCTAGGATATTTTACTCAAAATAGGTCATAAAATGTCGGAAACAAGCTGTAATATCTTACTGAGATCATTTAGGAGCAAAACCCTTAAAACAAGTAAAAGACTCTAACATAAAATCTGCTTAGTGAGAAGAATTATCTTACCAGACAGAAAGTAAGCCAATATCAGCCTTATTTGAGATATTCCATCTTACTTAGATTTCAGTTTTTGCAGTGCATGCTCGATTTCGCTGCCCTTTCCCGTCCATGCACATGCGGGCGGTTATTTGCCGCCTTATTGCGACACAATGTGACATGAATGTTAGCCCCGTTAAATGACAGCCACGGAAATCAGGGCCGAGATG